>NW_026646234.1:300000-515394 GCF_949987535.1 Balaenoptera acutorostrata | reverse complement strand
CGAGCCCTAACCCTAACACTAACCCTAACCCTAACCCTAGCCCATACCCTACGCCGTACCCGAACCCCTCCCCGAACCCGTACCCTAAGCCGTACCCTAACCCTAACCCTAACCCTAACCCTAACCCTAAGCTACCCTTGACTACTTCTGCCTCCAATAGATTTCCTAAGCACTAGTGTTTTAAGGAACAGGTTAAAAAGAGAATCCTAATGTGATTTCTTGAGAATGGGTGTGTTCCTTATCTTATCCTAGTGTCTAAAACTCTTCTCCATGGCTGGACCCCCAAATAATATTCCTTTACATGCTAAGGGGTATCTAGAGAGTGGGATAGGTTTAATAACTACCCTAACCCTAACGCGTACGCTAACCCTAACCCCTACCCTAACCCTAACGCGTACCCTAATCCTAACCCGTACCCTAAACCGAGCCCTAACCCTAACACTAACCCTAACCCTAACCCTAGCCCATACCCTACGCCGTACCCGAACCCCTCCCCGAACCCGTACCCTAAGCCGTACCCTAACCCTAACCCTAACCCTAACCCTAACCCTAAGCTACCTTGACTGCTTCTGCCTCCAATAGATTTCCTAAGCACTAGTGTTTTAAGGAACAGGTTAAAAAGAGAATCCTAATGTGATTTCTTGAGAATGGGTGTGTTCCTTATCTTATCCTAGTGTCTAAACTCTTCTCCATGGCTGGACCCCCAAATAATATTCCTTTACGTGCTAAGGGGTATCTAGAGAGTGGGATAGGTTTAATAACTACCCTAGCCCTAACGCGTACCCTAACCCTAACCCCTACCCTAACCCTAACGCGTACCCTAATCCTAACCCATACCCTAAACCGAGCCCTAACCCTAACACTAACCCTAACCCTAACCCTAGCCCATACCCTACGCCGTACCCGAACCCCTCCCCGAACCCGTACCCTAAGCCGTACCCTAACCCTAACCCTAACCCTAACCCTAACCCTAAGCTACCCTTGAGTGCTTCTGCCTCCAATAGATTTCCTAAGCACTAGTGTTTTAAGGAACAGGTTAAAAAGAGAATCCTAATGTGATTTCTTGAGAATGGGTGTGTTCCTTATCTTATCCTAGTGTCTAAACTCTTCTCCATGGCTGGACCCCCAAATAATATTCCTTTACGTGCTAAGGGGTATCTAGAGAGTGGGATAGGTTTAATAACTACCCTAACCCTAATGCGTACCCTAACCCTAACCCCTACCCTAACCCTAACGCGTACCCTAATGCTAACCCGTACCCTAAACCGAGCCCTAACCCTAACACTAACCCTAACCCTAACCCTAGCCCATACCCTACGCCGTACCCGAACCCCTCCCCGAACCCGTACCCTAAGCCGTACCCTAACCCTAACCCTAACCCTAACCCTAACCCTAAGGTACCCTTGACTGCTGCTGCCTCCAATAGATTTCCTAAGCACTAGTGTTTTAAGGAACAGGTTAAAAAGAGAATCCTAATGTGATTTCTTGATATTGGGTGTGTTCCTTATCTTCTCCTAGTGTCTAAACTCTTCTCCATGGCTGGACCCCCAAATAATATTCCTTTACGTGCTAAATGGTATCTAGAGTGTGGGATAGGTTTAACAACTACCCTCACCCTAACGCGAACCCTAACCCTAAACCCGACCCTAATCCTAACGCGTACCCTAATCCTAACCCGTACCCTAAACCGAGCGCTAACCCTAACACTAACCCTAACCCTAACCCATACCCTACGCCCTACTCGAACCCCTCCCCGAACCCGTACCCTAAGCCGTACCGTAACCCTCACCCTAACCCTAACCCTAAGCTACCCTTTACTGCTTCTGCCTCCAATAGATTTCCTAAGCACTAGTGTTTTAAGGAACAGGTTAAAAAGAGAAGCCTAATGTGATTTCTTGATAATGGGTGTTTTCCTTATATTCACCTAGTGTCTAAACTCTTCTCCATGGCTGGACCCCCAAATAATATTCCTTTACGGTCTAAGGGGTATCTAGAGAGTGGGATAGGTTTAATAACTTCCCTCACCCTAACGCGTACCCTAACCCTAACCCCTACCCTAACCCTAACGCATACCCTGATCCTAACCCGTACCCTAAACCGAGCCCTAAACCTAACACTAACCCTAACCCTAAACCTAACCCATACCCTACACCCTACCCGTAACCCTCCCTGGACCAGTACCCTAACCCTCACCCTAACCCTAACCCTAACCCTAAGCTACCCTTGACTGCTTCTGCCTCCAATAGATTTCCTAAGCACTAGTGTTTTAAGGAACAGGTTAAAAAGAGAATCCTAATGTGATTTCTTGATAATGGGTGTGTTCCTTTTCTTCTCCTAGTGTCTAAACTCTTCTCCATGGCTGGACCCCCAAATAATATTCCTTTACGTGCTAAGGGGTATCTGGAGAGTGGGATCGGTTTAATAACTACCCTCACCCTAACGCATACCCTAACCCTAACCCCTACCCTAACGCGTACACTAATCCTAACCCGTACCCTAAACCGAGCCCTAACCCTAACACTAACCCTAAACCTAACGCTAAGCCATAACCTACGCCCTACCCGAACCCCTCCCCGAACACGTACCCTAAGCCGTACCCTAACCGTCACCCTAAACCTAAACCTAACCCTAAGCTACCCTTGGCTGCTTCTGCCTCCAATAGATTTCCTAAGCACTAGTGTTTTAAGGAACAGGTTAAAAAGAGAATCCTAATGTGATTTCTTGATAATGGGTGTGTTCCTTATCTTCTCCTAGTGTCTAAACACTTCTCCATAGCTGGACCCCCAAATAATATTCCTTCACGTGCTAAGGGGTATCTAGAGAGTGGGATAGGTTTAATAACTACCCTCACCCTAACGCGTATCCTAACCCTAACCCCTACCCTAACGCATACCCTAATCCTAACCCTTACCCTAAACCGAGCCCTAAGCCTAACACTAAGCCTAACCCTAAACCTAACCCATACCCTACGCCCTACCCGATCCCCTCCCCAAACCCGTACCCTAAGCCGTACCCTAACCCTCACGCTAACCCTACCCCTAACCCTAGGCTACGCTTGACTGCCTCTGCCTCCAATAGATTTCCTAAGCTCTAGTGTTTTAAGGAACAGGTTAAAAAGAGAATCCTAATGTGATTTCTTGATAATGGATGTGTTCCTTATCTTCTCCTAGTGTCTAAACCCTTCTCTATGGCTAGAGCCCCAAATAATATTCCTTTACTTGCTAAGGGGTATCTAGAGAGTAGGATAGGTTTAATAACTACCCTAGCCCTAACGAGTACCCTAACCTTAACCCCTACCATAACCCTAACGCGTACCCTAATCCTAACCCGTACCCTAAACCGAGCCCTAACCCTAACCCTAGCCCATACCCTACACCGTACCAGAACCCCTCCCCGAACCCGTACCCTAAGCCGTACCCTAACCCTAACCCTAACCCTAAGCTACCCTTGACTGCTTCTGCCTCCAATAGATTTCCTAAGCATTAGTGTTTTAAGGAACAGGTTAAAAAGAGAATCCTAATGTGATTTCTTGAGAATGGGTGTGTTCCTTATCTTATCCTAGTGTCTAAACTCTTCTCCATGGCTGGACCCCCAAATAATATTCCTTTACGTGCTAAGAGGTATCTAGAGAGTGAGATAGGTTTAATAACTACCCTAACCCTAACGCGTACCCTAACCCTAACCCCTACCCTAACCCTAACGCGTACCCTAATCCTAACCCGTACCCTAAACCGAGCCCTAACCCTAACCCTAGCCCCTACCCTACGCCGTACCCGAACCCCTCCCCGAACCCGTACCCTAAGCCGTACCCTAACTCTAACCCTAACCCTAACCCTAACCCTAACCCTAAGCTACCCTTGACTGCTTCTGCCTCCAATAGACTTCCTAAGCACTAGTGTTTTAAGGAACAGGTTAAAAAGAGAATCCTAATGTGATTTCTTGAGAATGGGTGTGTTCCTTATCTTATCCTAGTGTCTAAACTCTTCTCCATGGCTGGACCCCCAAATAATATTCCTTTACGTGCTAAGGGGTATCTAGAGAGTGGGATAGGTTTAATAACTACCCTAGCCCTAAAGAGTACCCTAACCCTAACCCCTACCATAACCCTAACGCGTACCCTAATCCTAACCCGTATCCTAAACCGAGCCCTAACCCTAACACTAACCCTAACCCTAACCCTAGCCCATACCCTACGCCGTACCCGAACCCCTCCCCGAACCCGTACCCTAAGCCGTACCCTAACCCTAACCCTAACCCTAACCCTAACCCTAAGCTACCCTTGACTGCTTCTGCCTCCAATAGATTTCCTAAGCACTAGTGTTTTAAGGAACAGGTTAAAAAGAGAATCCTAATGTGATTTCTTGAGAATGGGTGTGTTCCTTATCTTATCCTAGTGTCTAAACTCTTCTCCATGGCTGGATCCCCAAATAATATTCCTTTACATGCTAAGGGGTATCTAGAGAGTGGGATAGGTTTAATAACTACCCTAACCCTAACGCGTACCCTAACCCTAACACCTACCCTAACCCTAACGCGTACCCTAATCCTAACCCGTACCCTAAACCGAGCCCTAACCCTAACACTAACCCTAACCCTAACCCTAGCCCATACCCTACGCCGTACCCGAACCCCTCCCCGAACCCGTACCCTAAGCCGTACCCTAACCCTAACCCTAACCCTAACCCTAAGCTACCCTTGAATGCTTCTGCCTCCAATAGATTTCCTAAGCACTAGTGTTTTAAGGAACAGGTTAAAAAGAGAATCCTAATGTGATTTCTTGAGAATGGGTGTGTTCCTTATCTTATCCTAGTGTCTAAACTCTTCTCCATGGCTGGACCCCCAAATAATATTCCTTTACGTGCTAAGGGGTATCTAGAGAGTGGGATAGGTTTAATAACTACCCTAACCCTAACGCGTACCCTAACCCTAACCCCTACCCTAACCCTAATGCGTACCCTAATCCTAACCCGTACCCTAAACCGAGCCCTAACCCTAACACTAACCCTAACCCTAACCCTAGCCCATACCCTACGCCGTACCCGAACCCCTCCCCGAACCCGTACCCTAAGCCGTACCCTAAACCTCACCCTAACCCTAACCCTAACCCTAAGCTACCCTTGACTGCTTCTGCCTCCAATAGATTTCCTAAGCACTAGTGTTTTAAGGAACAGGTTAAAAAGAGAATCCTAATGTGATTTCTTGAGAATGGGTGTGTTCCTTATCTTCTCCTAGTGTCTAAACTCTTCTCCATGGCTGGAACCCCAAATAATATTCCCTTACGTGCTAAGGGGTATCTAGAGAGTGGGATAGGTTTAATATCTACCGTCATCCTAACGCGTACCCTAACCCTAAACCCTACCCTAACCCTAACGCGTTCCCTGATCCTAACCCGTACCCTAAACCGAGCCCTAAACCTAACACTAACCCTAACCCTAAACCTAACCCATACCCTACGCCCTACCCGAACCCCTCCCCGAACCCGTACCCTAAGCCGTACCCTAAACCTCACCCTAACCCTAACCCTAACCCTAAGCTACCCTTGACTGCTTCTGCCTCCAATAGATTTCCTAAGCACTAGTGTTTTAAGGAACAGGTTAAAAAGAGAATCCTAATGTGATTTCTTGAGAATGGGTGTGTTCCTTATCTTATCCTAGTGTCTAAACTCTTCTCCATGGCTGGACCCCCAAATAATATTCCTTTACGTGCTAAGGGGTATCTAGAGAGTGGGATAGGTTTAATAACTACCCTAACCCTAACGCGTACCCTAACCCTAACCCCTACCCTAACCCTAACGCGTACCCTAATCCTAACCCGTACCCTAAACCGAGCCCTAACCCTAACACTAACCCTAACCCTAGCCCATACCCTACGCCGTACCCGAACCCCTCCCCGAACCCGTACCCTAAGCCGTACCCTAACCCTAACCCTAACCCTAACCCTAACCCTAAGCTACCCTTGACTGCTTCTGCCTCCAATAGATTTCCTAAGCACTAGTGTTTTAAGGAACAGGTTAAAAAGAGAATCCTAATATGATTTCTTGAGAATGGGTGTGTTCCTTATCTTATCCTAGTGTCTAAACTCTTCTCCATGGCTGGACCCCCAAATAATATTCCTTTACGTGCTAAGGGGTATCTAGAGAGTGGGATAGGTTTAATAACTACCCTAGCCCTAACGCGTACCCTAACCCCTACCCTAACCCTAACGCGTACCCTAATCCTAACCCATACCCTAAACCGAGCCCTAACCCTAACACTAACCCTAACCCTAAACCTAGCCCACACCCTACGCCGTACCCGAACCCCTCCCCAAACCCGTACCCTAAGCCGTACCCTAACCCTAACCCTAACCCTAAACCTAACCCTAAGCTACCCTTGACTGCTTGGGCCTCCAATAGATTTCCTAAGCACTAGTGTTTTAAGGAACAGGTTAAAAAGAGAATCCTAATGTGATTTCTTGAGAATGGGTGTGTTCCTTAACTTATCCTAGTGTCTAAACTCTTCTCCATGGCTGGACCCCCAAATAATATTCCTTTACGTGCTAAGGGGTATCTAGAGAGTGGGATAGGTTTAATAACTACCCTAGCCCTAACGAGTACCCTAACCCTAACCCCTACCCTAACCCTAACGCGTACCCTAATCCTAACCCGTACCCTAAACCGAGCCCTAACCCTAACCCTAGCCCCTACCCTACGCCGTACCCGAACCCCTCCCCGAACCCGTACCCTAAGCCGTACCCTAACCCTAACCCTAACCCTAACCCTAACCCTAACCCTAAGCTACCCTTGACTGCTTCTGCCTCCAATAGATTTCCTAAGCACTAGTGTTTTAAGGAACAGGTTAAAAAGAGAATCCTAATGTGATTTCTTGAGAATGGGTGTGTTCCTTATCTTATCCTAGTGTCTAAACTCTTCTCCATGGCTGGACCCCCAAATAATATTCCTTTACGTGCTAAGGGGTATCTAGAGAGTGGGATAGGTTTAATAACTACACTAGCCCTAAAGAGTACCCTAAGCCTAACCCCTACCATAACCCTAACGCGTACCCTAATCCTAACCCGTACCCTAAACCGAGCCCTAACCCCAACACTAACCCTAACCCTAACCCTAGCCCATACCCTACGCCGTACCTGAACCCCTCCCCGAACCCGTACCCTAAGCCGTACCCTAACCCTAACCCTAACCCTAACCCTAACCCTAAGCTACCCTTGACTGCTTCTGCCTCCAATAGATTTCCTAAGCACTAGTGTTTTAAGGAACAGGTTAAAAAGAGAATCCTAATGTGATTTCTTGAGAATGGCTGTGTTCCTTATCTTATCCTAGTGTCTAAACTCTTCTCCATGGCTGGACCCCCAAATAATATTCCTTTACATGCTAAGGGGTATCTAGAGAGTGGGATAGGTTTAATAACTACCCTAACCCTAACGCGTACCCTAACCCTAACACCTACCCTAACCCTAACGCGTACCCTAATCCTAACCCGTACCCTAAACCGAGCCCTAACCCTAACACTAACCCTAACCCTAACCCTAGCCCATACCCTACGCCGTACCCGAACCCCTCCCCGAACCCGTACCCTAAGCCGTACCCTAACCCTAACCCTAACCCTAACCCTAAGCTACCCTTGAATGCTTCTGCCTCCAATAGATTTCCTAAGCACTAGTGTTTTAAGGAACAGGTTAAAAAGAGAATCCTAATGTGATTTCTTGAGAATGGGTGTGTTCCTTATCTTATCCTAGTGTCTAAACACTTCTCCATGGCTGGACCCCCAAATAATATTCCTTTACGTGCTAAGGGGTATCTAGAGAGTGGGATAGGTTTAATAACTACCCTAACCCTAACGCGTACCCTAACCCTAACCCCTACCCTAACCCTAATGCGTACCCTAATCCTAACCCGTACCCTAAACCGAGCCCTAACCCTAACACTAACCCTAACCCTAACCCTAGCCCATACCCTACGCCGTACCCGAACCCCTCCCCGAACCCGTACCCTAAGCCGTACCCTAACCGTAACCCTAACCCTAACCCTAACCCTAAGCTACCCTTGACTGCTTCTGCCTCCAATAGATTTCCTAAGCACTAGTGTTTTAAGGAACAGGTTAAAAAGAGAATCCTAATGTGATTTTTTGAGAATGGGTGTGTTCCTTATCTTATCCTAGTGTCTAAACTCTTCTCCATGGCTGGACCCCCAAATAATATTCCTTTACGTGCTAAGGGGTATCTAGAGAGTGGGATAGGTTTAATAACTACCCTAACCCTAACGCGTACCCTAACCCTAACCCCTACCCTAACCCTAACGCGTACCCTAATCCTAACCCGTACCCTAAACCGAGCCCTAACCCTAACCCTAGCCCCTACCCTACGCCGTACCCGAACCCCTCACCGAACCCGTACCCTAAGCCGTACCCTAACCCTAACCCTAACCCTAACCCTAACCCTAACCCTAAGCTACCCTTGACTGCTTCTGCCTCCAATAGATTTCCTAAGCACTAGTGTTTTAAGGAACAGGTTAAAAAGAGAATCCTAATGTGATTTCTTGAGAATGGGTGTGTTCCTTATCTTATCCTAGTGTCTAAACTCTTCTCCATGGCTGGACCCCCAAATAATATTCCTTTACGTGCTAAGGGGTATCTAGAGAGTGGGATAGGTTTAATAACTACACTAGCCCTAAAGAGTACCCTAACCCTAACCCCTACCATAACCCTAACGCGTACCCTAATCCTAACCCGTACCCTAAACCGAGCCCTAACCCCAACACTAACCCTAACCCTAACCCTAGCCCATACCCTACGCCGTACCTGAACCCCTCCCCGAACCCGTACCCTAAGCCGTACCCTAACCCTAACCCTAACCCTAACCCTAACCCTAAGCTACCCTTGACTGCTTCTGCCTCCAATAGATTTCCTAAGCACTAGTGTTTTAAGGAACAGGTTAAAAAGAGAATCCTAATGTGATTTCTTGAGAATGGGTGTGTTCCTTATCTTATCCTAGTGTCTAAACTCTTCTCCATGGCTGGACCCCCAAATAATATTCCTTTACATGCTAAGGGGTATCTAGAGAGTGGGATAGGTTTAATAACTACCCTAACCCTAACGCGTACCCTAACCCTAACACCTACCCTAACCCTAACGCATACCCTAATCCTAACCCGTACCCTAAACCGAGCCCTAACCCTAACACTAACCCTAACCCTAACCCTAGCCCATACCCTACGCCGTACCCGAACCCCTCCCCGAACCCGTACCCTAAGCCGTACCCTAACCCTAACCCTAACCCTAACCCTAAGCTACCCTTGAATGCTTCTGCCTCCAATAGATTTCCTAAGCACTAGTGTTTTAAGGAACAGGTTAAAAAGAGAATCCTAATGTGATTTCTTGAGAATGGGTGTGTTCCTTATCTTATCCTAGTGTCTAAACAATTCTCCATGGCTGGACCCCCAAATAATATTCCTTTACGTGCTAAGGGGTATCTAGAGAGTGGGATAGGTTTAATAACTACCCTAACCCTAACGCGTACCCTAACCCTAACCCCTACCCTAACCCTAATGCGTACCCTAATCCTAACCCGTACCCTAAACCGAGCCCTAACCCTAACACTAACCCTAACCCTAACCCTAACCCATATCCTACACCCTAACCGTAACCCTCCCTGGACCCGTACCCTAACCCTCACCCTAACCCTAACCCTAACCCTAAGCTACCCTTGACTGCTTCTGCCTCCAATAGACTTCGTAAGCACTAGTGTTTTAAGGAACAGGTTAAAAAGAGAATCCTAATGTGATTTCTTGAGAATGGGTGTGTTCCTTATCTTCTCCTAGTGTCTAAACTCTTCTACATGGCTGGAACCCCAAATAATATTCCCTTACGTGCTAAGGGGTATCTAGAGAGTGGGATAGGTTTAATAACTACCGTCATCCTAACGCGTACCCTAACCCTAACCCCTACCCTAACCCTAACGCGTTCCCTGATCCTAACCCGTACCCTAAACCGAGCCCTAAACCTAACACTAACCCTAACCCTAAACCTAACCCATACCCTACGCCCTACCCGAACCCCTCCCCGAACCCGTACCCTAAGCCGTACCCTAAACCTCACCCTAACCCTAACCCTAACCCTAAGCTACCCTTGACTGCTTCTGCCTCCAATAGATTTCCTAAGCACTAGTGTTTTAAGGAACAGGTTAAAAAGAGAATCCTAATGTGATTTCTTGAGAATGGGTGTGTTCCTTATCTTATCCTAGTGTCTAAACTCTTCTCCATGGCTGGACCCCCAAATAATATTCCTTTACGTGCTAAGGGGTATCTAGAGAGTGGGATAGGTTTAATAACTACCCTAGCCCTAACGCGTACCCTAACCCTAACCCCTACCCTAACCCTAACGCGTACCCTAATCCTAACCCATACCCTAAACCGAGCCCTAACCCTAACCCTAGCCCATACCCTACGCCGTACCCGAACCCCTCCCCGAACCCGTACGCTAAGCCGTACCCTAACCCTAACCCTAACCCTAACCCTAACACTAAGCTACCCTTGACTGCTTCTTCCTCCAATAGATTTCCTAAGCACTAGTGTTTTAAGGAACAGGTTAAAAAGAGAATCCTAATGTGGTTTCTTGAGAATGGGTGTGTTCCTTATCTTATCCTAGTGTCTAAACTCTTCTCCATGGCTGGACCCCCAAATAATATTCCTTTACGTGCTAAGGGGTATCTAGAGAGTGGGATAGGTTTAATAACTACCCTAACCCTAATGCGTACCCTAACCCTAACCCCTACCCTAACCCTAACGCGTACCCTAATCCTAACCCGTACCCTAAACCGAGCCCTAACCCTAACACTAACCCTAACCCTAACCCTAGCCCATACCCTACGCCGTACCCGAACCCCTCCCCGAACCCGTTCCCTAAGCCGTACCCTAACCCTAACCCTAACCCTAACCCTAACCCTAAGCTACCCTTGACTGCTTCTGCCTCCAATAGATTTCCTAAGCACTAGTGTTTTAAGGAACAGGTTAAAAAGAGAATCCTAATGTGATTTCTTGAGAATGGGTGTGTTCCTTATCTTATCCTAGTGTCTAAACTCTTCTCCATGGCTGGACCCCCAAATAATATTCCTTTACGTGCTAAGGGGTATCTAGAGAGTGGGATAGGTTTAAAAACTACCCTCACCCTAACGCGTATCCTAACCCTAACCCCTACCCTAACCCTAGTGCGTACCCTAATTCTAAACCGTACTCTAAACCGAGCCCTAACCCTAAAACTAACCCTAACCCTAACCCTAACCCATATCCTACACCCTACCCGTAACCCTCCCTGGACCCGTACCCTAACCCTCACCCTAACCCTAACCCTAACCCTAAGCTACCCTTGACTGCTTCTGCCTCCAATAGACTTCCTAAGCACTAGTGTTTTAAGGAACAGGTTAAAAAGAGAATCCTAATGTGATTTCTTGATAATGGGTGTGTTCCTTATCTTCTCCTAGTGTCTAAACTCTTCTCCATGGCTGGAACCCCAAATAATATTCCCTTACGTGCTAAGGGGTATCTAGAGAGTGGGATAGGTTTAATAACTACCGTCACCCTAACGCGTACCCTAACCCTACCCCCTACCCTAACCCTAACGCGTTCCCTGATCCTAACCCGTACCCTAAACCGAGCCCTAAACCTAACACTAACCCTAACCCTAAACCTAACCCATACCCTACGCCCTACCGGAACCCCTCCCCGAACCCGTACCCTAAGCCGTACCCTAAACCTCACCCTAACCCTAACCCTAACCCTAAGCTACCCTTGACTGCTTCTGCCTCCAATAGATTTCCTAAGCACTAGTGTTTTAAGGAACAGGTTAAAAAGAGAATCCTAATGTGATTTCTTGATAATGGGTGTGTTCCTTTTCTTCTCCTAGTGTCTAAACTCTTCTCCATGGCTGGACCCCCAAATAATATTCCTTTACGTGCTAAGGGGTATCTAGAGAGTGGGATAGGTTTAATAACTAACCTCACCCTAACGCGTACCCTAACCCTAACCCCTACCCTAACCCTAACGCGTACCCTAATCCTAACCCGTACCCTAAACCGAACCCTAACCCTAAGCTACCCTTGAATGCTTCTGCCTCCAATAGACTTCCTAAGCACTAGTGTTTTAAGGAACAGGTTAAAAAGAGAATCCTAATGTGATTTCTTCATAATGGGTGTGTTCCTTATCTTCTCCTAGTGTCTAAACTCTTCTCCATGGCTGGACCCCCAAATAATATTCCTTCACGTGCTAAGGGGTATCTAGAGAGTGGGATAGGTTTAATAACTACCCTCACCCTAACGCGTACCCTAACCCTAAACCCTACCCTAACGCATACCCTAATCCTAACCCGTACCCTAAACCGAGCCCTAAGCCTAACACTAAGCCTAACCCTAATCCTAACCCATACCCTAAGCCCTACCCGAACCCCTCCCCGAACCCGTACCCTAAGCCGTACGCTAACCCTCACGCTAACCCTAACCCTAACCCTAGGCTTCGCTTGACTGCCTCTGCCTCCAATAGATTTCCTAAGCTCTAGTGTTTTAAGGAACAGGTTAAAAAGAGAATCCTAATGTGATTTCTTGATAATGGATGTGTTCCTTATCTTCTGCTAGTGTCTAAACCCTTCTCCATGGCTAGAGCCCCAAATAATATTCCTTTACGTGCTAAGGGGTATCTAGAGAGTGGGATAGGTTTAATAACTACCCTAGCCCTAACGAGTACCCTAACCCTAACCCCTACCCTAACCCTAACGCGTACCCTAATCCTAACCCGTACCCTAAACCAAGCCCTAACCCTAACACTAACCCTAACCCTAACCCTAGCCCATACCCTACGCCGTACCCGAACCCCTCCCCGAACCCGTACCCTAAGCCGTACCCTAACCCTAACCCTAACCCTAACCCTAACCCTAAGCTACCCTTGACTGCTTCTGCCTCCAATAGATTTCCTAAGCACTAGTGTTTTAAGGAACAGGTTAAAAAGAGAATCCTAATGTGATTTCTTGAAAATGGGTGTGTTCCTTATCTTATCCTAGTGTCTAAACTCTTCTCCATGGCTGGACCCCCAAATAATATTCCTTTACGTGCTAAGGGGTATCTAGAGAGTGGGATAGGTTTAATAACTACCCTAGCCCTAACGCGTACCCTAACCCTAACCCCTACCCTAACCCTAACGCGTACCCTAATCCTAACCCATACCCTAAACCGAGCCCTAACCCTAACCCTAGCCCATACCCTACGCCGTACCCGAACCCCTCCCCGAACCCGTACGCTAAGCCGTACCCTAACCCTAACCCTAACCCTAACCCTAACACTAAGCTACCCTTGACTGCTTCTTCCTCCAATAGATTTCCTAAGCACTAGTGTTTTAAGGAACAGGTTAAAAAGAGAATCCTAATGTGGTTTCTTGAGAATGGGTGTGTTCCTTATCTTATCCTAGTGTCTAAACTCTTCTCCATGGCTGGACCCCCAAATAATATTCCTTTACGTGCTAAGGGGTATCTAGAGAGTGGGATAGGTTTAATAACTACCCTAACCCTAATGCGTACCCTAACCCTAACCCCTACCCTAACCCTAACGCGTACCCTAATCCTAACCCGTACCCTAAACCGAGCCCTAACCCTAACACTAACCCTAACCCTAACCCTAGCCCATACCCTACGCCGTACCCGAACCCCTCCCCGAACCCGTTCCCTAAGCCGTACCCTAACCCTAACCCTAACCCTAACCCTAACCCTAAGCTACCCTTGACTGCTTCTGCCTCCAATAGATTTCCTAAGCACTAGTGTTTTAAGGAACAGGTTAAAAAGAGAATCCTAATGTGATTTCTTGAGAATGGGTGTGTTCCTTATCTTATCCTAGTGTCTAAACTCTTCTCCATGGCTGGACCCCCAAATAATATTCCTTTACGTGCTAAGGGGTATCTAGAGAGTGGGATAGGTTTAAAAACTACCCTCACCCTAACGCGTACCCTAACCCTAACCCCTACCCTAACCCTAGTGCGTACCCTAATTCTAAACCGTACTCTAAACCGAGCCCTAACCCTAAAACTAACCCTAACCCTAACCCTAACCCATATCCTACACCCTACCCGTAACCCTCCCTGGACCCGTACCCTAACCCTCACCCTAACCCTAACCCTAACCCTAAGCTACCCTTGACTGCTTCTGCCTCCAATAGACTTCCTAAGCACTAGTGTTTTAAGGAACAGGTTAAAAAGAGAATCCTAATGTGATTTCTTGATAATGGGTGTGTTCCTTATCTTCTCCTAGTGTCTAAACTCTTCTCCATGGCTGGAACCCCAAATAATATTCCCTTACGTGCTAAGGGGTATCTAGAGAGTGGGATAGGTTTAATAACTACCGTCACCCTAACGCGTACCCTAACCCTACCCCCTACCCTAACCCTAACGCGTTCCCTGATCCTAACCCGTACCCTAAACCGAGCCCTAAACCTAACACTAACCCTAACCCTAAACCTAACCCATACCCTACGCCCTACCCGAACCCCTCCCCGAACCCGTACCCTAAGCCGTACCCTAAACCTCACCCTAACCCTAACCCTAACCCTAAGCTACCCTTGACTGCTTCTGCCTCCAATAGATTTCCTAAGCACTAGTGTTTTAAGGAACAGGTTAAAAAGAGAATCCTAATGTGATTTCTTGATAATGGGTGTGTTCCTTTTCTTCTCCTAGTGTCTAAACTCTTCTCCATGGCTGGACCCCCAAATAATATTCCTTTACGTGCTAAGGGGTATCTAGAGAGTGGGATAGGTTTAATAACTAACCTCACCCTAACGCGTACCCTAACCCTAACCCCTACCCTAACCCTAACGCGTACCCTAATCCTAACCCGTACCCTAAACCGAACCCTAACCCTAAGCTACCCTTGAATGCTTCTGCCTCCAATAGACTTCCTAAGCACTAGTGTTTTAAGGAACAGGTTAAAAAGAGAATCCTAATGTGATTTCTTCATAATGGGTGTGTTCCTTATCTTCTCCTAGTGTCTAAACTCTTCTCCATGGCTGGACCCCCAAATAATATTCCTTCACGTGCTAAGGGGTATCTAGAGAGTGGGATAGGTTTAATAACTACCCTCACCCTAACGCGTACCCTAACCCTAAACCCTACCCTAACGCATACCCTAATCCTAACCCGTACCCTAAACCGAGCCCTAAGCCTAACACTAAGCCTAACCCTAATCCTAACCCATACCCTAAGCCCTACCCGAACCCCTCCCCGAACCCGTACCCTAAGCCGTACGCTAACCCTCACGCTAACCCTAACCCTAACCCTAGGCTTCGCTTGACTGCCTCTGCCTCCAATAGATTTCCTAAGCTCTAGTGTTTTAAGGAACAGGTTAAAAAGAGAATCCTAATGTGATTTCTTGATAATGGATGTGTTCCTTATCTTCTGCTAGTGTCTAAACCCTTCTCCATGGCTAGAGCCCCAAATAATATTCCTTTACGTGCTAAGGGGTATCTAGAGAGTGGGATAGGTTTAATAACTACCCTAGCCCTAACGAGTACCCTAACCCTAACCCCTACCCTAACCCTAACGCGTACCCTAATCCTAACCCGTACCCTAAACCAAGCCCTAACCCTAACACTAACCCTAACCCTAACCCTAGCCCATACCCTACGCCGTACCCGAACCCCTCCCCGAACCCGTACCCTAAGCCGTACCCTAACCCTAACCCTAACCCTAACCCTAACCCTAAGCTACCCTTGACTGCTTCTGCCTCCAATAGATTTCCTAAGCACTAGTGTTTTAAGGAACAGGTTAAAAAGAGAATCCTAATGTGATTTCTTGAGAATGGGTGTGTTCCTTATCTTATCCTAGTGTCTAAACTCTTCTCCATGGCTGGACCCCCAAATAATATTCCTTTACGTGCTAAGGGGTATCTAGAGAGTGGGATAGGTTTAATAACTACCCTAGCCCTAACGCGTACCCTAACCCTAACCCCTACCCTAACCCTAACGCGTACCCTAATCCTAACCCATACCCTAAACCGAGCCCTAACCCTAACACTAACCCTAACCCTAACCCTAGCCCATACCCTACGCCGTACCCGAACCCCTCCCCAAACCCGTACCCTAAGCCGTACCCTAACCCTAACCCTAACCCTAACCCTAACCCTAAGCTACCCTTGACTGCTTCTGCCTCCAATAGATTTCCTAAGCACTAGTGTTTTAAGGAACATGTTAAAAAGAGAATCCTAATGTGATTTCTTGAGAATGGGTGTGTTCCTTATCTTATCCTAGTGTCTAAACTCTTCTCCATGGCTGGACCCCCAAATAATATTCCTTTACGTGCTAAGGGGTATCTAGAGAGAGGGATAGGTTTAATAACTACCCTAGCCCTAACGCGTACCCTAACCCTAACCCCTACCCTAACCCTAACGCGTACCCTAATCCTAACCCATACCCTAAACCGAGCCCTAACACTAACCCTAGCCCATACCCTACGCCGTACCCGAACCCCTCCCCGAACCCGTACGCTAAGCCGTACCCTAACCCTAACCCTAACCCTAACCCTAACACTAAGCTACCCTTGACTGCTTCTGCCTCCAATAGATTTCCTAAGCACTAATGTTTTAAGGAACAGGTTAAAAAGAGAATCCTAATGTGGTTTCTTGAGAATGGGTGTGTTCCTTATCTTATCCTAGTGTCTAAACTCTTCTCCATGGCTGGACCCCCAAATAATATTCCTTTACGTGCTAAGGGGTATCTAGAGAGTGGGATAGGTTTAATAACTACCCTAACCCTAATGCGTACCCTAACCCTAACCCCTACCCTAACCCTAACGCGTACCCTAATCCTAACCCGTACCCTAAACCGAGCCCTAACCCTAACACAAACCCTAACCCTAACCCTAGCCCATACCCTACGCCGTACCCGAACCCCTCCCCGAACCCGTTCCCTAAGCCGTACCCTAACCCTAACCCTAACCCTAACCCTAACCCTAAGCTACCCTTGACTGCTTCTGCCTCCAATAGATTTCCTAAGCACTAGTGTTTTAAGGAACAGGTTAAAAAGAGAATCCTAATGTGATTTCTTGAGAATGGGTGTGTTCCTTATCTTATCCTAGTGTCTAAACTCTTCTCCATGGCTGGACCCCCAAATAATATTCCCTTACGTGCTAAGGGGTATCTAGAGAGTGGGATAGGTTTAATAACTACCGTCACCCTAACGCGTATCCTAACCCTAACCCCTACCCTAACCCTAGTGCGTACCCTAATTCTAAACCGTACTCTAAACCGAGCCCTAACCCTAAAACTAACCCTAACCCTAACCCTAACCCATATCCTACACCCTACCCGTAAACCTCCCTGGACCCGTACCCTAACCCTCACCCTAACCCTAACCCTAACCCTAAGCTACCCTTGACTGCTTCTGCCTCCAATAGACTTCCTAAGCACTAGTGTTTTAAGGAACAGGTTAAAAAGAGAATCCTAATGTGATTTCTTGATAATGGGTGTGTTCCTTATCTTCTCCTAGTGTCTAAACTCTTCTCCATGGCTGGAACCCCAAATAATATTCCCTTACGTGCTAAGGGGTATCTAGAGAGTGGGATAGGTTTAATAACTACCGTCACCCTAACGCGTACCCTAACCCTACCCCCTACCCTAACCCTAACGCGTTCCCTGATCCTAACCCGTACCCTAAACCGAGCCCTAAACCTAACACTAACCCTAACCCTAAACCTAACCCATACCCTACGCCCTACCCGAACCCCTCCCCGAACCCGTACCCTAAGCCGTACCCTAAACCTCACCCTAACCCTATCCCTAACCCTAAGCTACCCTTGACTGCTTCTGCCTCCAATAGATTTCCTAAGCACTAGTGTTTTAAGGAACAGGTTAAAAAGAGAATCCTAATGTGATTTCTTGAGAATGGGTGTGTTCCTTATCTTATCCTAGTGTCTAAACTCTTCTCCATGGCTGGACCCCCAAATAATATTCCTTTACGTGGTAAGGGGTATCTAGAGAGTGGGATAGGTTTAATAACTACCCTAGCCCTAACGCGTACCCTAACCCTAACCCCTACCCTAACCCTAACGCGTACCCTAATCCTAACCCATACCCTAAACCGAGCCCTAACCCTAACACTAACCCTAACCCTAACCCTAGCCCATACCCTACGCCGTACCCGAACCCCTCCCCAAACCCGTACCCTAAGCCGTACCCTAACCCTAACCCTAACCCTAAACCTAACCCTAAGGTACCCTTGACTGCTTCTGCCTCCAATAGATTTCCTAAGCACTAGTGTTTTAAGGAACAGGTTAAAAAGAGAATCCTAATGTGATTTCTTGAGAATGGATGTGTTCCTTATCTTATCCTAGTGTCTAAACTCTTCTCCATGGCTGGACCCCCAAATAATATTCCTTTACGTGCTAAGGGGTATCTAGAGAGTGGGATAGGTTTAATAACTACCCTAACCCTAACGCGTACCCTAACCCTAACCCCTACCCTAACCCTAACGCGTACCCTAATCCTAACCCGTACCCTAAACCGAGCCCTAACCCTAACCCTAGCCCCTACCCTACGCCGTACACGAACCCCTCCCCGAACCCGTACCCTAAGCCGTACCCTAACCCTAACCCTAACCCTAACCCTAAGCTACCCTTGACTGCTTCTGCCTCCAATAGATTTCCTAAGCACTAGTGTTTTAAGGAACAGGTTAAAAAGAGAATCCTAATGTGATTTCTTGAGAATGGGTGTGTTCCTTATCTTATCCTAGTGTCTAAACTCTTCTCCATGGCTGGACCCCCAAATAATATTCCTTTACATGCTAAGGGGTATCTAGAGAGTGGGATAGGTTTAATAACTACCCTAACCCTAACGCGTACCCTAACCCTAACACCTACCCTAACCCTAACGCGTACACTAATCCTAACCCGTACCCTAAACCGAGCCCTAACCCTAACACTAACCCTAACCCTAACCCTAGTCCATACCCTACGCCGTACCCGAACCCCTCCCCGAACCCGTACCCTAAGCCGTACCCTAACCCTAACCCTAACCCTAACCCTAAGCTACCCTTGACTGCTTCTGCCTCCAATAGATTTCCTAAGCACTAGTGTTTTAAGGAACAGGTTAAAAAGAGAATCCTAATGTGATTTCTTGAGAATGGGTGTGTTCCTTATCTTATCCTAGTGTCTAAACTCTTCTCCATGGCTGGACCCACAAATAATATTCCTTTACATGCTAAGGGGTATCTAGAGAGTGGGATAGGTTTAATAACTACCCTAGCCCTAACGCGTACCCTAACCCTAACCCCTACCCTAACCCTAACGCGTACCCTAATCCTAACCCATACCCTAAACCGAGCCCTAACCCTAACCCTAGCCCATACCCTACGCCGTACCCGAACCCCTCCCCGAACCCGTACCCTAAGCCGTACCCTAACCCTAACCCTAACCCTAACCCTAAGCTACCCTTGAATGCTTCTGCCTCCAATAGATTTCCTAAGCACTAGTGTTTTAAGGAACAGGTTAAAAAGAGAATCCTAATGTGATTTCTTGAGAATGGGTGTGTTCCTTATCTTATCCTAGTGTCTAAACTCTTCTCCATGGCTGGACCCCCAAATAATATTCCTTTACGTGCTAAGGGGTATCTAGAGAGTGGGATAGGTTTAATAACCACCCTAACCCTAACGCGTACCCTAACCCTAACCCCTACCCTAACCCTAATGCGTACCCTAATCCTAACCCGTACCCTAAACCGAGCCCTAAACCTAACACTAACCCTAACCCTAACCCTAGCCCATACCCTACGCCGTACCCGAACCCCTCCCCGAACCCGTACCCTAAGCCGTACCCTAACCCTAACCCTAACCCTAACCCTAACCCTAAGCTACCCTTGACTGCTTCTGCCTCCAATAGATTTCCTAAGCACTAGTGTTTTAAGGAACAGGTTAAAAAGAGAATCCTAATGTGATTTCTTGAGAATGGGTGTGTTCCTTATCTTATCCTAGTGTCTAAACTCTTCTCCATGGCTGGACCCCCAAATAATATTCCTTTACGTGCTAAGGGGTATCTAGAGAGTGGGTAGGTTTAATAACTACCCTAGCCCTAACGCGTACCCTAACCCTAACCCCTACCCTAACCCTAACGCGCACCCTAATCCTAACCCATATCCTAAATCGAGCCCTAACCCTAACACTAACCCTAACCCTAACCCTAGCCCATACCCTACGCCGTACCCGAACCCCTCCCCGAACCCGTACCCTAAGCCGTACCCTAACCCTAACCCTAACCCTAACCCTAACCCTAAGCTACCCTTGACTGCTTCTGCCTCAAATAGATTTCCTAAGCACTAGTGTTTTAAGGAACAGGTTAAAAAGAGAATCCCAATGTGATTTCTTCAGAATGGGTGTGTTCCTTATCTTATCCTAGTGTCTAAACTCTTCTCCATGGCTGGACCCCCAAATAATATTCCTTTACGTGCTAAGGGGTATCTAGAGAGTGGGATAGGTTTAATAACTACCCTAGCCCTAACGCGTACCCTAACCCTAACCCCTACCCTAACCCTAACGCGTACCCTAATCCTAACCCGTACCCTAAACCGAGCCCTAACCCTAACACTAACCCTAACCCTAACCCTAGCCCATACCCTACGCCATACCCGAACCCCTCCCCGAACCCGTACCCTAAGCCGTACCCTAACCGTCACCCTAACCCTAACACTAACCCTAAGCTACCCTTGACTGCTTCTGCCTCCAATAGATTTCCTAAGCACTAGTGTTTTAAGGAACAGGTTAAAAAGAGAATCCTAATGTGATTTCTTGAGAATGGGTGTGTTCCTTATCTTATCCTAGTGTCTAAACTCTTCTCCATGGCTGGACCCCCAAATAATATTCCTTTACATGCTAAGGGGTATCTAGAGAGTGGGATAGGTTTAATAACTACCCTAGCCCTAACGCGTACCCTAACCCTAACCCCTACCCTAACCCTAACGCGTACCCTAATCCTAACCCATACCCTAAACCGAGCCCTAACCCTAACCCTAGCCCATACCCTACGCCGTACCCGAACCCCTCCCCGAACCCGTACCCTAAGCCGTACCCTAACCCTAACCCTAACCCTAACCCTAACCCTAAGCTACCCTTGACTGCTTCTGCCTCCAATAGATTTCCTAAGCACTAGTGTTTTAAGGAACAGGTTAAAAAGAGAATCCTAATGTGATTTCTTGAGAATGGGTGTGTTCCTTATCTTATCCTAGTGTCTAAACTCTTCTCCATGGCTGGACCCCCAAATAATATTCCTTTACGTGCTAAGGGGTATCTAGAGAGTGGGATAGGTTTAATAACTACCCTAGCCCTAACGCGTACCCTAACCCTAACCCCTACCCTAACCCTAACGCGCACCCTAATCCTAACCCATACCCTAAACCGAGCCCTAACCCTAACACTAACCCTAACCCTAACCCTAGCCCATACCCTACGCCGTACCCGAACCCCTCCCCGAACCCGTACCCTAAGCCGTACCCTAACCCTAACGCTAACCCTAACCCTAACCCTAAGCTACCCTTGACTGCTTCTGCCTCAAATAGATTTCCTAAGCACTAGTGTTTTAAGGAACAGGTTAAAAAGAGAATCCCAATGTGATTTCTTGAGAATGGGTGTGTTCCTTATCTTATCCTAGTGTCTAAACTCTTCTCCATGGCTGGACCCCCAAATAATATTCCTTTACGTGCTAAGGGGTATCTAGAGAGTGGGATAGGTTTAATAACTACCCTAGCCCTAACGCGTACCCTAACCCTAACCCCTACCCTAACCCTAACGCGTACCCTAATCCTAACCCGTACCCTAAACCGAACCCTAACCCTAACCCTAGCCCATACCCTACGCCGTACCCGAACCCCTCCCCGAACCCGTACCCTAAGCCGTACCCTAACCCTAACCCTAACCCTAACCCTAACCCTAACCTACCCTTGACTGCTTCTGCCTCCAATAGATTTCCTAAGCACTAGTGTTTTAAGGAACAGGTTAAAAAGAGAATCCTAATGTGATTTCTTGAGAATGGGTGTGTTCCTTATCTTATCCTAGTGTCTAAACTCTTCTCCATGGCTGGACCCCCAAATAATATTCCTTTACGTGCTAAGGGGTATCTAGAGAGTGGGATAGGTTTAATAACTACCCTAACCCTAATGCGTACCCTAACCCTAACCCCTACCCTAACCCTAACGCGTACCCTAATCCTAACCCGTACCCTAAACCGAGCCCTAACCCTAACACTAACCCTAACCCTAACCCTAGCCCATACCCTACGCCATACCCGAACCCCTCCCCGAACCCGTACCCTAAGCCGTACCCTAACCGTCACCCTAACCCTAACACTAACCCTAAGCTACCCTTGACTGCTTCTGCCTCCAATAGATTTCCTAAGCACTAGTGTTTTAAGGAACAGGTTAAAAAGAGAATCCTAATGTGATTTCTTGAGAATGGGTGTGTTCCTTTTCTTCTCCTAGTGTCTAATCTCTTCTCCATGGCTGGACCCGCAAATAATATTCCTTTACGTGCTAAAGGGTATCTAGAGTGTGGGATAGGTTTAACAACTACCCTCACCCTAACGCGTACCCTAACCCTAAACCCGACCCTAATCCTAACGCGTACCCTAATCCTAACGCGTACCCTAAACCGAGCGCTAACCCTAACACTAACCCTAACCCTAACCCATACCCTACGCCCTACCAGAACCCCTCCCCGAACCCGTACCCTAAGCCGTACCCTAACCCTCACCCTAACCCTAACCCTAAGCTACCCTTTACTGCTTCTGCCTCCAATAGATTTCCTAAGCACTAGTGTTTTAAGGAACAGGTTAAAAAGAGAAGCCTAATGTGATTTCTTGATAATGGGTGTTTTCCTTATATTCACCTAGTGTCTAAACTCTTCTCCATGGCTGGACCCCCAAATAATATTCCTTTACGTGCCAAGGGGTATCTAGAGAGTGGGATAGGTTTAATAACTTCCCTCACCCTAACGCGTACCCTAACCCTAACCCCTACCCTATCCCTAACGCGTACACTAATCCTAACCCGTATCCTAAACCGAGCCCTAAACCTAACACTAACCCTAACCGTAACCCTATCCAATATCCTATGCCCTACTCGAGCCCCTCCCCGAACCCGTACCCTAAGCCGTACCCTAACCGTCACCCTAACCCTAACACTAACCGTAAGCTACCCTTGACTGCTTCTGCCTCCAATAGATTTCCTAAGCACTAGTGTTTTAAGGAACAGGTTAAAAAGAGAATCCTAATGTGATTTCTTGAGAATGGGTGTGTTCCTTATCTTATCCTAGTGTCTAAACTCTTCTCCATGGCTGGACCCCCAAATAATATTCCTTTACGTGCTAAGGGGTATCTAGAGAGTGGGATAGGTTTAATAACTACCCTAACCCTAACGCGTACCCTAACCCTAACCCCTACCCTAACCCTAACGCGTACCCTAACCCTAAACCCGACCCTAATCCTAACGCGTACCCTAATCCTAACCCGTACCCTAAACCGAGCCCTAACCCTAACACTAACCCTAACCCTAACCCATACCCTACGCCCTACTCGAACCCCTCCCCGAACCCGTACCCTAAGCCGTACCCTAACCCTCACCCTAACCCTAACCCTAACCCTAAGCTACCCTTTACTGCTTCTGCCTCCAATAGATTTCCTAAGCACTAGTGTTTTAAGGAACAGGTTAAAAAGAGAAGCCTAATGTGATTTCTTGATAATGGGGGTTTTCCTTATATTCACCTAGTGTCTAAACTCTTCTCCATGGCTGGACCCCCACATAATATTCCTTTACGTGCTAAGGGGTATGTAGAGAGTGGGATAGGTTTAATAACTACCCTCACCCTAACGCGTACCCTAACCCTAACACCTACCCTAACCCTAGCGCGTACCCTAATTCTAAACCGTACTCTAAACCGAGCCCTAACCCTAACACTAACCCTAACCCTAACCCTAGCCCATACCCTACGCCGTACGCGAACCCCTCCCCGAAACCGTACCCTAAGCCGTACCCTACCCCTAACCCTAACCCTAACCTTAACCCTAAGATACCCTTGACTGCTTCTGCCTCCAATAGATTTCCTAAGCACTAGTGTTTTAAGGAACAGGTTAAAAAGAGAATCCTAATGTGATTTCTTGAGAATGGGTGTGTTCCTTATCTTATCCTAGTGTCTAAACTCTTCTCCATGGCTGGACCCCCAAATAATATTCCTTTACGTGCTAAGGGGTATCTAGAGAGTGGGATAGGTTTAATAACTACCCTAACCCTAAGGCGTACCCTAATCCTAACCCGTACCCTAAACCGAGCCCTAACCCTAACACTAACCCTAACCCTAACCCTAGCCCATACCCTACGCCGTACCCGAACCCCTCCCCGAACCCGTACCCTAAGCCGTACCCTAACCCTAACCCTAACCCTAACCCTAACCCTAAGCTACCCTTGACTGCTTCTGCCTCCAATAGATTTCCTAAGCACTAGTGTTTTAAGGAACAGGTTAAAAAGAGAATCCTAATGTGATTTCTTGAGAATGGGTGTGTTCCTTATCTTATCCTAGTGTCTAAACTCTTCTCCATGGCTGGACCCCCAAATAATATTCCTTTACGTGCTAAGGGGTATCTAGAGAGTGGGATAGGTTTAATAACTACCCTAGCCCTAACGCGTACCCTAACCCTAACCCCTACCCTAACCCTAACGCGCACCCTAATCCTAACCCATACCCTAAATCGAGCCCTAACCCTAACACTAACCCTAACCCTAACCCTAGCCCATACCCTACGCCGTACCCGAACCCCTCCCCGAACCCGTACCCTAAGCCGTACCCTAACCCTAACCCTAACCCTAACCCTAACCCTAAGCTACCCTTGACTGCTTCTGCCTCAAATAGATTTCCTAAGCACTAGTGTTTTAAGGAACAGGTTAAAAAGAGAATCCCAATGTGATTTCTTCAGAATGGGTGTGTTCCTTATCTTATCCTAGTGTCTAAACTCTTCTCCATGGCTGGACCCCCAAATAATATTCCTTTACGTGCTAAGGGGTATCTAGAGAGTGGGATAGGTTTAATAACTACCCTAGCCCTAACGCGTACCCTAACCCTAACCCCTACCCTAACCCTAACGCGTACCCTAATCCTAACCCGTACCCTAAACCGAGCCCTAACCCTAACACTAACCCTAACCCTAACCCTAGCCCATACCCTACGCCATACCCGAACCCCTCCCCGAACCCGTACCCTAAGCCGTACCCTAACCGTCACCCTAACCCTAACACTAACCCTAAGCTACCCTTGACTGCTTCTGCCTCCAATAGATTTCCTAAGCACTAGTGTTTTAAGGAACAGGTTAAAAAGAGAATCCTAATGTGATTTCTTGAGAATGGGTGTGTTCCTTATCTTATCCTAGTGTCTAAACTCTTCTCCATGGCTGGACCCCCAAATAATATTCCTTTACATGCTAAGGGGTATCTAGAGAGTGGGATAGGTTTAATAACTACCCTAGCCCTAACGCGTACCCTAACCCTAACCCCTACCCTAACCCTAACGCGTACCCTAATCCTAACCCATACCCTAAACCGAGCCCTAACCCTAACCCTAGCCCATACCCTACGCCGTACCCGAACCCCTCCCCGAACCCGTACCCTAAGCCGTACCCTAACCCTAACCCTAACCCTAACCCTAACCCTAAGCTACCCTTGACTGCTTCTGCCTCCAATAGATTTCCTAAGCACTAGTGTTTTAAGGAACAGGTTAAAAAGAGAATCCTAATGTGATTTCTTGAGAATGGGTGTGTTCCTTATCTTATCCTAGTGTCTAAACTCTTCTCCATGGCTGGACCCCCAAATAATATTCCTTTACGTGCTAAGGGGTATCTAGAGAGTGGGATAGGTTTAATAACTACCCTAGCCCTAACGCGTACCCTAACCCTAACCCCTACCCTAACCCTAACGCGCACCCTAATCCTAACCCATACCCTAAACCGAGCCCTAACCCTAACACTAACCCTAACCCTAACCCTAGCCCATACCCTACGCCGTACCCGAACCCCTCCCCGAACCCGTACCCTAAGCCGTACCCTAACCCTAACGCTAACCCTAACCCTAACCCTAAGCTACCCTTGACTGCTTCTGCCTCAAATAGATTTCCTAAGCACTAGTGTTTTAAGGAACAGGTTAAAAAGAGAATCCCAATGTGATTTCTTGAGAATGGGTGTGTTCCTTATCTTATCCTAGTGTCTAAACTCTTCTCCATGGCTGGACCCCCAAATAATATTCCTTTACGTGCTAAGGGGTATCTAGAGAGTGGGATAGGTTTAATAACTACCCTAGCCCTAACGCGTACCCTAACCCTAACCCCTACCCTAACCCTAACGCGTACCCTAATCCTAACCCGTACCCTAAACCGAACCCTAACCCTAACCCTAGCCCATACCCTACGCCGTACCCGAACCCCTCCCCGAACCCGTACCCTAAGCCGTACCCTAACCCTAACCCTAACCCTAACCCTAACCCTAACCTACCCTTGACTGCTTCTGCCTCCAATAGATTTCCTAAGCACTAGTGTTTTAAGGAACAGGTTAAAAAGAGAATCCTAATGTGATTTCTTGAGAATGGGTGTGTTCCTTATCTTATCCTAGTGTCTAAACTCTTCTCCATGGCTGGACCCCCAAATAATATTCCTTTACGTGCTAAGGGGTATCTAGAGAGTGGGATAGGTTTAATAACTACCCTAACCCTAATGCGTACCCTAACCCTAACCCCTACCCTAACCCTAACGCGTACCCTAATCCTAACCCGTACCCTAAACCGAGCCCTAACCCTAACACTAACCCTAACCCTAACCCTAGCCCATACCCTACGCCATACCCGAACCCCTCCCCGAACCCGTACCCTAAGCCGTACCCTAACCGTCACCCTAACCCTAACACTAACCCTAAGCTACCCTTGACTGCTTCTGCCTCCAATAGATTTCCTAAGCACTAGTGTTTTAAGGAACAGGTTAAAAAGAGAATCCTAATGTGATTTCTTGAGAATGGGTGTGTTCCTTTTCTTCTCCTAGTGTCTAATCTCTTCTCCATGGCTGGACCCGCAAATAATATTCCTTTACGTGCTAAAGGGTATCTAGAGTGTGGGATAGGTTTAACAACTACCCTCACCCTAACGCGTACCCTAACCCTAAACCCGACCCTAATCCTAACGCGTACCCTAATCCTAACGCGTACCCTAAACCGAGCGCTAACCCTAACACTAACCCTAACCCTAACCCATACCCTACGCCCTACCAGAACCCCTCCCCGAACCCGTACCCTAAGCCGTACCCTAACCCTCACCCTAACCCTAACCCTAAGCTACCCTTTACTGCTTCTGCCTCCAATAGATTTCCTAAGCACTAGTGTTTTAAGGAACAGGTTAAAAAGAGAAGCCTAATGTGATTTCTTGATAATGGGTGTTTTCCTTATATTCACCTAGTGTCTAAACTCTTCTCCATGGCTGGACCCCCAAATAATATTCCTTTACGTGCCAAGGGGTATCTAGAGAGTGGGATAGGTTTAATAACTTCCCTCACCCTAACGCGTACCCTAACCCTAACCCCTACCCTATCCCTAACGCGTACACTAATCCTAACCCGTATCCTAAACCGAGCCCTAAACCTAACACTAACCCTAACCGTAACCCTATCCAATATCCTATGCCCTACTCGAGCCCCTCCCCGAACCCGTACCCTAAGCCGTACCCTAACCGTCACCCTAACCCTAACACTAACCGTAAGCTACCCTTGACTGCTTCTGCCTCCAATAGATTTCCTAAGCACTAGTGTTTTAAGGAACAGGTTAAAAAGAGAATCCTAATGTGATTTCTTGAGAATGGGTGTGTTCCTTATCTTATCCTAGTGTCTAAACTCTTCTCCATGGCTGGACCCCCAAATAATATTCCTTTACGTGCTAAGGGGTATCTAGAGAGTGGGATAGGTTTAATAACTACCCTAACCCTAACGCGTACCCTAACCCTAACCCCTACCCTAACCCTAACGCGTACCCTAACCCTAAACCCGACCCTAATCCTAACGCGTACCCTAATCCTAACCCGTACCCTAAACCGAGCCCTAACCCTAACACTAACCCTAACCCTAACCCATACCCTACGCCCTACTCGAACCCCTCCCCGAACCCGTACCCTAAGCCGTACCCTAACCCTCACCCTAACCCTAACCCTAACCCTAAGCTACCCTTTACTGCTTCTGCCTCCAATAGATTTCCTAAGCACTAGTGTTTTAAGGAACAGGTTAAAAAGAGAAGCCTAATGTGATTTCTTGATAATGGGGGTTTTCCTTATATTCACCTAGTGTCTAAACTCTTCTCCATGGCTGGACCCCCACATAATATTCCTTTACGTGCTAAGGGGTATGTAGAGAGTGGGATAGGTTTAATAACTACCCTCACCCTAACGCGTACCCTAACCCTAACACCTACCCTAACCCTAGCGCGTACCCTAATTCTAAACCGTACTCTAAACCGAGCCCTAACCCTAACACTAACCCTAACCCTAACCCTAGCCCATACCCTACGCCGTACGCGAACCCCTCCCCGAAACCGTACCCTAAGCCGTACCCTACCCCTAACCCTAACCCTAACCTTAACCCTAAGATACCCTTGACTGCTTCTGCCTCCAATAGATTTCCTAAGCACTAGTGTTTTAAGGAACAGGTTAAAAAGAGAATCCTAATGTGATTTCTTGAGAATGGGTGTGTTCCTTATCTTATCCTAGTGTCTAAACTCTTCTCCATGGCTGGACCCCCAAATAATATTCCTTTACGTGCTAAGGGGTATCTAGAGAGTGGGATAGGTTTAATAACTACCCTAACCCTAAGGCGTACCCTAATCCTAACCCGTACCCTAAACCGAGCCCTAACCCTAACACTAACCCTAACCCTAACCCTAGCCCATACCCTACGCCCTACCCGAACCCCTCCCCGAACCCGTACCCTAAGCCGTACCCTAACCCTAACCCTAACCCTAACCCTAACCCTAACCCTAACCCTAACCCTAACCCTACCCTAACCCTAACCCCTACCCTAACCCTAACGCGTACCCTAATCCTAACCCGTACCCTAAACCGAGCCCTAACCCTAACACTAACCCTAACCCTAACCCTAGCCCATACCCTACGCCATACCCGAACCCCTCCCCGAACCCGTACCCTAAGCCGTACCCTAACCGTCACCCTAACCCTAACACTAACCCTAAGCTACCCTTGACTGCTTCTGCCTCCAATAGATTTCCTAAGCACTAGTGTTTTAAGGAACAGGTTAAAAAGAGAATCCTAATGTGATTTCTTGACAATGGGTGTGTTCCTTATCTTATCCTAGTGTCTAAACTCTTTTCCATGGCTGGACCCCCAAATAATATTCCTTTACGTGCTAAGGGGTATCTAGAAAGTGGGATAGGTTTAATAACTACCCTAGCCCTAACGCGTACCCTAACCCTAACCCCTACCCTAACCCTAACGCGTACCCTAATCCTAACCCATACCCTAAACCGAGCCCTAACCCTAACCCTAGCCCATACCCTACGCCGTACCCGAACCCCTCCCCAAACCCGTACCCTAAGCCGTACCCTAACCCTAACCCTAACCCTAACCCTAAGCTACCCTTGACTGCTTCTGCCTCAAATAGATTTCCTAAGCACTAGTGTTTTAAGGAACAGGTTAAAAAGAGAATCCTAATGTGATTTCTTGAGAATGGGTGTGTTCCTTATCTTATCCTAGTGTCTAAACTCTTCTCCATGGCTGGACCCCCAAATAATATTCCTTTACGTGCTAAGGGGTATCTAGAGAGTGGGATAGGTTTAATAACTACCCTAACCCTAATGCGTACCCTAACCCTAACCCCTACCCTAACCCTAACGCGTACCCTAATCCTAACCCGTACCCTAAACCGAGCCCTAACCCTAACACTAACCCTAACCCTAACCCTAGCCCATACCCTACGCCGTACCCGAACCCCTCCCCGAACCCGTACCCTAACCCTAACCCTAACCCTAACCCTAACCCTAAGCTACCCTTGACTGCTTCTGCCTCCAATAGATTTCCTAAGCACTAGTGTTTTAAGGAACAGGTTAAAAAGAGAATCCTAATGTGATTTCTTGAGAATGGGTGTGTTCCTTATCTTATCCTAGTGTCTAAACTCTTCTCCATGGCTGGACCCCCAAATAATATTCCTTTACGTGCTAAGGGGTATCTAGAGAGTGGGATAGGTTTAATAACTACCCTCACCCTAACGCGTACCCTAACCCTAACCCCTACCCTAACCCTAGCGCGTACCCTAATTCTAAACCGTACTCTAAACCGAGCCCTAACCCTAAAACTAACCCTAACCCTAACCCTAACCCATATCCTACACCCTACCCGTAACCCTCCCTGGACCCGTAACCTAACCTTCACCCTAACCCTAACCCTAACCCTAAGCTACCCTTGACTGCTTCTGCCTCCAATAGACTTCCTAAGCACTAGTGTTTTAAGGAACAGGTTAAAAAGAGAATCCTAATGTGATTTCTTGATAATGGGTGTGTTCCTTATCTTCTCCTAGTGTCTAAACTCTTCTCCATGGCTGGAACCCCAAATAATATTCCCTTACGTGCTAAGGGGTATCTAGAGAGTGGGATAGGTTTAATAACTACCGTCACCCTAACGCGTACCCTAACCCTAACCCCTACCCTAACCCTAACACGTTCCCTGATCCTAACACGTACCCTAAACCGAGCCCTAAACCTAACACTAACCCTAACCCTAAACCTAACCCATACCCTACGCCCTACCAGAACCCCTCCACGAACCCGTACCCTAAGCCGTACCCTAAACCTCACCCTACCACTAACCCTAACCCTAAGCTACCCTTGACTGCTTCTGCCTCCAATAGATTTCCTAAGCACTAGTGTTTTAAGGAACAGGTTAAAAAGAGAATCCTAATGTGATTTCTTGATAATGGGTGTGTTCCTTATCTTCTCCTAGTGTCTGAACTCTTCTCCATGGCTGGAACCCCAAATAATATTCCCTTACGTGCTAAGGGGTATCTAGAGAGTGGGATAGGTTTAATAACTACCGTCACCCTAACGCGTACCCTAACCCTACCCCCTACCCTAACCCTAACGCGTTCCCTGATCCTAACCCGTACCCTAAACCGAGCCCTAAACCTAACACTAACCCTAACCCTAAACCTAACCCATACCCTACGCCCTACCCGAACCCCTCCCCGAACCCGTACCCTAAGCCGTACCCTAAACCTCACCCTAACCCTAACCCTAACCCTAAGCTACCCTTGACTGCTTCTGCCTCCAATAGATTTCCTAAGCACTAGTGTTTTAAGGAACAGGTTAAAAAGAGAATCCTAATGTGATTTCTTGATAATGGGTGTGTTCCTTTTCTTCTCCTAGTGTCTAAACTCTTCTCCATGGCTGGACCCCCAAATAATATTCCTTTACGTGCTAAGGGGTATCTAGAGAGTGGGATAGGTTTAATAACTAACCTCACCCTAACGCGTACCCTAACCCTAACCCCTACCCTAACCCTAACGCGTACCCTAATCCTAACCCGTACCCTAAACCGAACCCTAACCCTAAGCTACCCTTGACTGCTTCTGCCTCCAATAGACTTCCTAAGCACTAGTGTTTTAAGGAACAGGTTAAAAAGAGAATCCTAATGTGATTTCTTCATAATGGGTGTGTTCCTTATCTTCTCCTAGTGTCTAAACTCTTCTCCATGGCTGGACCCCCAAATAATATTCCTTCACGTGCTAAGGGGTATCTAGAGAGTGGGATAGGTTTAATAACTACCCTCACCCTAACGCGTACCCTAACCCTAACCCCTACCCTAACGCATACCCTAATCCTAACCCGTACCCTAAACCGAGCCCTAAGCCTAACACTAAGCCTAACCCTAATCCTAACCCATACCCTAAGCCCTACCCGAACCCCTCCCCGAACCCATACCCTAAGCCGTACGCTAACCCTCACGCTAACCCTAACCCTAACCCTAGGCTTCGCTTGACTGCCTCTGCCTCCAATAGATTTCCTAAGCTCTAGTGTTTTAAGGAACAGGTTAAAAAGAGAATCCTAATGTGATTTCTTGATAATGGATGTGTTCCTTATCTTCTGCTAGTGTCTAAACCCTTCTCCATGGCTAGAGCCCCAAATAATATTCCTTTACGTGCTAAGGGGTATCTAGAGAGTGGGATAGGTTTAATAACTACCCTAGCCCTAACGAGTACCCTAACCCTAACCCCTACCCTAACCCTAACGCGTACCCTAATCCTAACCCGTACCCTAAACCAAGCCCTAACCCTAACACTAACCCTAACCCTAACCCTAGCCCATACCCTACGCCGTACCCGAACCCCTCCCCGAACCCGTACCCTAAGCCGTACCCTAACCCTAACCCTAACCCTAACCCTAACCCTAAGCTACCCTTGACTGCTTCTGCCTCCAATAGATTTCCTAAGCACTAGTGTTTTAAGGAACAGGTTAAAAAGAGAATCCTAATGTGATTTCTTGAGAATGGGTGTGTTCCTTATCTTATCCTAGTGTCTAAACTCTTCTCCATGGCTGGACCCCCAAATAATATTCCTTTACGTGGTAAGGGGTATCTAGAGAGTGGGATAGGTTTAATAACTACCCTAGCCCTAACGCGTACCCTAACCCTAACCCCTACCCTAACCCTAACGCGTACCCTAATCCTAACCCATACCCTAAACCGAGCCCTAACCCTAACACTAACCCTAACCCTAACCCTAGCCCATACCCTACGCCGTACCCGAACCCCTCCCCAAACCCGTACCCTAAGCCGTACCCTAACCCTAACCCTAACCCTAACCCTAACCCTAAGCTACCCTTGACTGCTTCTGCCTCCAATAGATTTCCTAAGCACTAGTGTTTTAAGGAACAGGTTAAAAAGAGAATCCTAATGTGATTTCTTGAGAATGGGTGTGTTCCTTATCTTATCCTAGTGTCTAAACTCTTCTCCATGGCTGGACCCCCAAATAATATTCCTTTACGTGCTAAGGGGTATCTAGAGAGTGGGATAGGTTTAATAACTACCCTAGCCCTAACGCGTACCCTAACCCTAACCCCTACCCTAACCCTAACGCGTACCCTAATCCTAACCCATACCCTAAACCGAGCCCTAACCCTAACCCTAGCCCATACCCTACGCCGTACCCGAACCCCTCCCCGAACCCGTACGCTAAGCCGTACCCTAACCCTAACCCTAACCCTAACCCTAACACTAAGCTACCCTTGACTGCTTCTGCCTCCAATAGATTTCCTAAGCACTAGTGTTTTAAGGAACAGGTTAAAAAGAGAATCCTAATGTGATTTCTTGAGAATGGGTGTGTTCCTTATCTTATCCTAGTGTCTAAACTCTTCTCCATGGCTGGACCCCCAAATAATATTCCTTTACGTGCTAAGGGGTATCTAGAGAGTGGGATAGGTTTAAAAACTACCCTCACCCTAACGCGTACCCTAACCCTAACCCCTACCCTAACCCTAGTGCGTACCCTAATTCTAAACCGTACTCTAAACCGAGCCCTAACCCTAAAACTAACCCTAACCCTAACCCTAACCCATATCCTACACCCTACCCGTAACCCTCCCTGGACCCGTACCCTAACCCTCACCCTAACCCTAACCCAAACCCTAACCTACCCTTGACTGCTTCTGCCTCCAATAGACTTCCTAAGCACTAGTGTTTTAAGGAACAGGTTAAAAAGAGAATCCTAATGTGATTTCTTGATAATGGGTGTGTTCCTTATCTTCTCCTAGTGTCTAAACTCTTCTCCATGGCTGGAACCCCAAATAATATTCCCTTACGTGCTAAGGGGTATCTAGAGAGTGGGATAGGTTTAATAACTACCGTCACCCTAACGCGTACCCTAACCCTACCCCCTACCCTAACCCTAACGCGTTCCCTGATCCTAACCCGTACCCTAAACCGAGCCCTAAACCTAACACTAACCCTAACCCTAAACCTAACCCATACCCTACGCCCTACCCGAACCCCTCCCCGAACCCGTACCCTAAGCCGTACCCTAACCCTAACCCTAACCCTAACCCTAACCCTAAGCTACCCTTGACTGCTTCTGCCTCCAATAGATTTCCTAAGCACTAGTGTTTTAAGGAACAGGTTAAAAAGAGAATCCTAATGTGATTTCTTGAGAATGGGTGTGTTCCTTATCTTATCCTAGTGTCTAAACTCTTCTCCATGGCTGGACCCCCAAATAATATTCCTTTACATGCTAAGGGGTATCTAGAGAGTGGGATAGGTTTAATAACTACCCTAACCCTAACGCGTACCCTAACCCTAACACCTACCCTAACCCTAATGCGTACCCTAATCCTAACCCGTACCCTAAACCGAGCCCCAACCCTAACACTAACCCTAACCCTAGCCCATACCCTACGCCGTACCCGAACCCCTCCCCGAACCCGTACCCTAAGCCGTACCCTAACCCTAACCCTAACCCTAACCCTAACCCTAAGCTACCCTTGACTGCTTCTGCCTCCAATAGATTTCCTAAGCACTAGTGTTTTAAGGAACAGGTTAAAAAGAGAATCCTAATGTGATTTCTTGAGAATGGGTGTGTTCCTTATCTTATCCTAGTGTCTAAACTCTTCTCCATGGCTGGACCCCCAAATAATATTCCTTTACGTGCTAAGGGGTATCTAGAGAGTGGGATAGGTTTAATAACTACCCTAACCCTAAGGCGTACCCTAATCCTAACCCGTACCCTAAACCGAGCCCTAACCCTAACACTAACCCTAACCCTAACCCTAGCCCATACCCTACGCCCTACCCGAACCCCTCCCCGAACCCGTACCCTAAGCCGTACCCTAACCCTAACCCTAACCCTAACCCTAACCCTAACCCTAACCCTAACCCTAACCCTACCCTAACCCTAACCCCTACCCTAACCCTAACGCGTACCCTAATCCTAACCCGTACCCTAAACCGAGCCCTAACCCTAACACTAACCCTAACCCTAACCCTAGCCCATACCCTACGCCATACCCGAACCCCTCCCCGAACCCGTACCCTAAGCCGTACCCTAACCGTCACCCTAACCCTAACACTAACCCTAAGCTACCCTTGACTGCTTCTGCCTCCAATAGATTTCCTAAGCACTAGTGTTTTAAGGAACAGGTTAAAAAGAGAATCCTAATGTGATTTCTTGACAATGGGTGTGTTCCTTATCTTATCCTAGTGTCTAAACTCTTTTCCATGGCTGGACCCCCAAATAATATTCCTTTACGTGCTAAGGGGTATCTAGAAAGTGGGATAGGTTTAATAACTACCCTAGCCCTAACGCGTACCCTAACCCTAACCCCTACCCTAACCCTAACGCGTACCCTAATCCTAACCCATACCCTAAACCGAGCCCTAACCCTAACCCTAGCCCATACCCTACGCCGTACCCGAACCCCTCCCCAAACCCGTACCCTAAGCCGTACCCTAACCCTAACCCTAACCCTAACCCTAAGCTACCCTTGACTGCTTCTGCCTCAAATAGATTTCCTAAGCACTAGTGTTTTAAGGAACAGGTTAAAAAGAGAATCCTAATGTGATTTCTTGAGAATGGGTGTGTTCCTTATCTTATCCTAGTGTCTAAACTCTTCTCCATGGCTGGACCCCCAAATAATATTCCTTTACGTGCTAAGGGGTATCTAGAGAGTGGGATAGGTTTAATAACTACCCTAACCCTAATGCGTACCCTAACCCTAACCCCTACCCTAACCCTAACGCGTACCCTAATCCTAACCCGTACCCTAAACCGAGCCCTAACCCTAACACTAACCCTAACCCTAACCCTAGCCCATACCCTACGCCGTACCCGAACCCCTCCCCGAACCCGTACCCTAACCCTAACCCTAACCCTAACCCTAACCCTAAGCTACCCTTGACTGCTTCTGCCTCCAATAGATTTCCTAAGCACTAGTGTTTTAAGGAACAGGTTAAAAAGAGAATCCTAATGTGATTTCTTGAGAATGGGTGTGTTCCTTATCTTATCCTAGTGTCTAAACTCTTCTCCATGGCTGGACCCCCAAATAATATTCCTTTACGTGCTAAGGGGTATCTAGAGAGTGGGATAGGTTTAATAACTACCCTCACCCTAACGCGTACCCTAACCCTAACCCCTACCCTAACCCTAGCGCGTACCCTAATTCTAAACCGTACTCTAAACCGAGCCCTAACCCTAAAACTAACCCTAACCCTAACCCTAACCCATATCCTACACCCTACCCGTAACCCTCCCTGGACCCGTAACCTAACCTTCACCCTAACCCTAACCCTAACCCTAAGCTACCCTTGACTGCTTCTGCCTCCAATAGACTTCCTAAGCACTAGTGTTTTAAGGAACAGGTTAAAAAGAGAATCCTAATGTGATTTCTTGATAATGGGTGTGTTCCTTATCTTCTCCTAGTGTCTAAACTCTTCTCCATGGCTGGAACCCCAAATAATATTCCCTTACGTGCTAAGGGGTATCTAGAGAGTGGGATAGGTTTAATAACTACCGTCACCCTAACGCGTACCCTAACCCTAACCCCTACCCTAACCCTAACACGTTCCCTGATCCTAACACGTACCCTAAACCGAGCCCTAAACCTAACACTAACCCTAACCCTAAACCTAACCCATACCCTACGCCCTACCAGAACCCCTCCACGAACCCGTACCCTAAGCCGTACCCTAAACCTCACCCTACCACTAACCCTAACCCTAAGCTACCCTTGACTGCTTCTGCCTCCAATAGATTTCCTAAGCACTAGTGTTTTAAGGAACAGGTTAAAAAGAGAATCCTAATGTGATTTCTTGATAATGGGTGTGTTCCTTATCTTCTCCTAGTGTCTGAACTCTTCTCCATGGCTGGAACCCCAAATAATATTCCCTTACGTGCTAAGGGGTATCTAGAGAGTGGGATAGGTTTAATAACTACCGTCACCCTAACGCGTACCCTAACCCTACCCCCTACCCTAACCCTAACGCGTTCCCTGATCCTAACCCGTACCCTAAACCGAGCCCTAAACCTAACACTAACCCTAACCCTAAACCTAACCCATACCCTACGCCCTACCCGAACCCCTCCCCGAACCCGTACCCTAAGCCGTACCCTAAACCTCACCCTAACCCTAACCCTAACCCTAAGCTACCCTTGACTGCTTCTGCCTCCAATAGATTTCCTAAGCACTAGTGTTTTAAGGAACAGGTTAAAAAGAGAATCCTAATGTGATTTCTTGATAATGGGTGTGTTCCTTTTCTTCTCCTAGTGTCTAAACTCTTCTCCATGGCTGGACCCCCAAATAATATTCCTTTACGTGCTAAGGGGTATCTAGAGAGTGGGATAGGTTTAATAACTAACCTCACCCTAACGCGTACCCTAACCCTAACCCCTACCCTAACCCTAACGCGTACCCTAATCCTAACCCGTACCCTAAACCGAACCCTAACCCTAAGCTACCCTTGACTGCTTCTGCCTCCAATAGACTTCCTAAGCACTAGTGTTTTAAGGAACAGGTTAAAAAGAGAATCCTAATGTGATTTCTTCATAATGGGTGTGTTCCTTATCTTCTCCTAGTGTCTAAACTCTTCTCCATGGCTGGACCCCCAAATAATATTCCTTCACGTGCTAAGGGGTATCTAGAGAGTGGGATAGGTTTAATAACTACCCTCACCCTAACGCGTACCCTAACCCTAACCCCTACCCTAACGCATACCCTAATCCTAACCCGTACCCTAAACCGAGCCCTAAGCCTAACACTAAGCCTAACCCTAATCCTAACCCATACCCTAAGCCCTACCCGAACCCCTCCCCGAACCCATACCCTAAGCCGTACGCTAACCCTCACGCTAACCCTAACCCTAACCCTAGGCTTCGCTTGACTGCCTCTGCCTCCAATAGATTTCCTAAGCTCTAGTGTTTTAAGGAACAGGTTAAAAAGAGAATCCTAATGTGATTTCTTGATAATGGATGTGTTCCTTATCTTCTGCTAGTGTCTAAACCCTTCTCCATGGCTAGAGCCCCAAATAATATTCCTTTACGTGCTAAGGGGTATCTAGAGAGTGGGATAGGTTTAATAACTACCCTAGCCCTAACGAGTACCCTAACCCTAACCCCTACCCTAACCCTAACGCGTACCCTAATCCTAACCCGTACCCTAAACCAAGCCCTAACCCTAACACTAACCCTAACCCTAACCCTAGCCCATACCCTACGCCGTACCCGAACCCCTCCCCGAACCCGTACCCTAAGCCGTACCCTAACCCTAACCCTAACCCTAACCCTAACCCTAAGCTACCCTTGACTGCTTCTGCCTCCAATAGATTTCCTAAGCACTAGTGTTTTAAGGAACAGGTTAAAAAGAGAATCCTAATGTGATTTCTTGAGAATGGGTGTGTTCCTTATCTTATCCTAGTGTCTAAACTCTTCTCCATGGCTGGACCCCCAAATAATATTCCTTTACGTGGTAAGGGGTATCTAGAGAGTGGGATAGGTTTAATAACTACCCTAGCCCTAACGCGTACCCTAACCCTAACCCCTACCCTAACCCTAACGCGTACCCTAATCCTAACCCATACCCTAAACCGAGCCCTAACCCTAACACTAACCCTAACCCTAACCCTAGCCCATACCCTACGCCGTACCCGAACCCCTCCCCAAACCCGTACCCTAAGCCGTACCCTAACCCTAACCCTAACCCTAACCCTAACCCTAAGCTACCCTTGACTGCTTCTGCCTCCAATAGATTTCCTAAGCACTAGTGTTTTAAGGAACAGGTTAAAAAGAGAATCCTAATGTGATTTCTTGAGAATGGGTGTGTTCCTTATCTTATCCTAGTGTCTAAACTCTTCTCCATGGCTGGACCCCCAAATAATATTCCTTTACGTGCTAAGGGGTATCTAGAGAGTGGATAGGTTTAATAACTACCCTAGCCCTAACGCGTACCCTAACCCTAACCCCTACCCTAACCCTAACGCGTACCCTAATCCTAACCCATACCCTAAACCGAGCCCTAACCCTAACCCTAGCCCATACCCTACGCCGTACCCGAACCCCTCCCCGAACCCGTACGCTAAGCCGTACCCTAACCCTAACCCTAACCCTAACCCTAACACTAAGCTACCCTTGACTGCTTCTGCCTCCAATAGATTTCCTAAGCACTAGTGTTTTAAGGAACAGGTTAAAAAGAGAATCCTAATGTGATTTCTTGAGAATGGGTGTGTTCCTTATCTTATCCTAGTGTCTAAACTCTTCTCCATGGCTGGACCCCCAAATAATATTCCTTTACGTGCTAAGGGGTATCTAGAGAGTGGGATAGGTTTAAAAACTACCCTCACCCTAACGCGTACCCTAACCCTAACCCCTACCCTAACCCTAGTGCGTACCCTAATTCTAAACCGTACTCTAAACCGAGCCCTAACCCTAAAACTAACCCTAACCCTAACCCTAACCCATATCCTACACCCTACCCGTAACCCTCCCTGGACCCGTACCCTAACCCTCACCCTAACCCTAACCCAAACCCTAACCTACCCTTGACTGCTTCTGCCTCCAATAGACTTCCTAAGCACTAGTGTTTTAAGGAACAGGTTAAAAAGAGAATCCTAATGTGATTTCTTGATAATGGGTGTGTTCCTTATCTTCTCCTAGTGTCTAAACTCTTCTCCATGGCTGGAACCCCAAATAATATTCCCTTACGTGCTAAGGGGTATCTAGAGAGTGGGATAGGTTTAATAACTACCGTCACCCTAACGCGTACCCTAACCCTACCCCCTACCCTAACCCTAACGCGTTCCCTGATCCTAACCCGTACCCTAAACCGAGCCCTAAACCTAACACTAACCCTAACCCTAAACCTAACCCATACCCTACGCCCTACCCGAACCCCTCCCCGAACCCGTACCCTAAGCCGTACCCTAACCCTAACCCTAACCCTAACCCTAACCCTAAGCTACCCTTGACTGCTTCTGCCTCCAATAGATTTCCTAAGCACTAGTGTTTTAAGGAACAGGTTAAAAAGAGAATCCTAATGTGATTTCTTGAGAATGGGTGTGTTCCTTATCTTATCCTAGTGTCTAAACTCTTCTCCATGGCTGGACCCCCAAATAATATTCCTTTACATGCTAAGGGGTATCTAGAGAGTGGGATAGGTTTAATAACTACCCTAACCCTAACGCGTACCCTAACCCTAACACCTACCCTAACCCTAATGCGTACCCTAATCCTAACCCGTACCCTAAACCGAGCCCCAACCCTAACACTAACCCTAACCCTAGCCCATACCCTACGCCGTACCCGAACCCCTCCCCGAACCCGTACCCTAAGCCGTACCCTAACCCTAACCCTAACCCTAACCCTAACCCTAAGCTACCCTTGACTGCTTCTGCCTCCAATAGATTTCCTAAGCACTAGTGTTTTAAGGAACAGGTTAAAAAGAGAATCCTAATGTGATTTCTTGAGAATGGGTGTGTTCCTTATCTTATCCTAGTGTCTAAACTCTTCTCCATGGCTGGACCCCCAAATAATATTCCTTTACGTGCTAAGGGGTATCTAGAGAGTGGGATAGGTTTAATAACTACCCTAGCCCTAACGCGTACCCTAACCCTAACCCCTACCCTAACCCTAACGCGTACCCTAATCCTAACCCATACCCTAAACCGAGCCCTAACCCTAACCCTAGCCCATACCCTACGCCGTACCCGAACCCCTCCCCGAACCCGTACCCTAAGCCGTACCCTAACCCTAACCCTAAGCCTAAACCTAACCCTAAGCTACCCTTGACTGCTTCTGCCTCCAATAGATTTCCTAAGCACTAGTGTTTTAAGGAACAGGTTAAAAAGAGAATCCTAATGTGATTTCTTGAGAATGGGTGTGTTCCTTATCTTATCCTAGTGTCTAAACTCTTCTCCATGGCTGGACCCCCAAATAATATTCCTTTACGTGCTAAGGGGTATCTAGAGAGTGGGATAGGTTTAATAACTACCCTAACCCTAACGCGTACCCTAACCCTAACCCCTACCCTAACCCTAACGCGTACCCTAATCCTAACCCGTACCCTAAACCGAGCCCTAACCCTAACACTAACCCTAACCCTAACCCTAGCCCATACCCTATGCCGTACTCGAACCCCTCCCCGAACCCGTACCCTAAGCCGTACCCTAACCCTAACCCTAACCCTAACCCTAAGCTACCCTTGACTGCTTCTGCCTCCAGTAGATTTCCTAAGCACTAGTGTTTTAAGGAACAGGTTAAAAAGAGAATCCTAATGTGATTTCTTGAGAATGGGTGTGTTCCTTATCTTATCCTAGTGTCTAAACTCTTCTCCATGGCTGGACCCCCAAATAATATTCCTTTACGTGCTAAGGGGTATCTAGAGTGTGGGATAGGTTTAATAACTACCCTAACCCTAACGCGTACCCTAACCCTAACCCCTACCCTAACCCTAACGCGTACCCTAATCCTAACCCGTACCCTAAACCGAGCCCTAACCCTAACACTAACCCTAACCCTAACCCTAGCCCATACCCTACGCCGTACCCGAACCCCTCCCCGAACCCGTACCCTAAGCCGTACCCTAACCCTAACCCTAACCCTAACCCTAAGCTACCCTTGACTGCTTCTGCCTCCAATAGATTTCCTAAGCACTAGTGTTTTAAGGAACAGGTTAAAAAGAGAATCCTAATGTGATTTCTTGAGAATGGGTGTGTTCCTTATCTTATCCTAGTGTCTAAACTCTTTTCCATGGCTGGACCCCCAAATAATATTCCTTTACGTGCTAAGGGGTATCTAGAAAGTGGGATAGGTTTAATAACTACCCTAGCCCTAACGCGTACCCTAACCCTAACCCCTACCCTAACCCTAACGCGTACCCTAATCCTAACCCATACCCTAAACCGAGCCCTAACCCTAACACTAACCCTAACCCTAACCCTAGCCCATACCCTACGCCGTACCCGAACCCCTCCCCAAACCCGTACCCTAAGCCGTACCCTAACCCTAACCCTAACCCTAACCCTAAGCTACCCTTGACTGCTTCTGCCTCAAATAGATTTCCTAAGCACTAGTGTTTTAAGGAACAGGTTAAAAAGAGAATCCTAATGTGATTTCTTGAGAATGGGTGTGTTCCTTATCTTATCCTAGTGTCTAAACTCTTCTCCATGGCTGGACCCCCAAATAATATTCCTTTACGTGCTAAGGGGTATCTAGAGAGTGGGATAGGTTTAATAACTACCCTAACCCTAATGCGTACCCTAACCCTAACCCCTACCCTAACCCTAACGCGTACCCTAATCCTAACCCGTACCCTAAACCGAGCCCTAACCCTAACACTAACCCTAACCCTAACCCTAGCCCATACCCTACGCCGTACCCGAACCCCTCCCCGAACCCGTACCCTAACCCTAACCCTAACCCTAACCCTAACCCTAAGCTACCCTTGACTGCTTCTGCCTCCAATAGATTTCCTAAGCACTAGTGTTTTAAGGAACAGGTTAAAAAGAGAATCCTAATGTGATTTCTTGAGAATGGGTGTGTTCCTTATCTTCTCCTAGTGTCTAAACTCTTCTCCATGGCTGGAACCCCAAATAATATTCCCTTACGTGCTAAGGGGTATCTAGAGAGTGGGATAGGTTTAATAACTACCGTCACCCTAACGCGTACCCTAACCCTAACCCCTACCCTAACCCTAACACGTTCCCTGATCCTAACACGTACCCTAAACCGAGCCCTAAACCTAACACTAACCCTAACCCTAAACCTAACCCATACCCTACGCCCTACCAGAACCCCTCCACGAACCCGTACCCTAAGCCGTACCCTAAACCTCACCCTACCACTAACCCTAACCCTAAGCTACCCTTGACTGCTTCTGCCTCCAATAGATTTCCTAAGCACTAGTGTTTTAAGGAACAGGTTAAAAAGAGAATCCTAATGTGATTTCTTGATAATGGGTGTGTTCCTTATCTTCTCCTAGTGTCTAAACTCTTCTCCATGGCTGGAACCCCAAATAATATTCCCTTACGTGCTAAGGGGTATCTAGAGAGTGGGATAGGTTTAATAACTACCGTCACCCTAACGCGTACCCTAACCCTACCCCCTACCCTAACCCTAACGCGTTCCCTGATCCTAACCCGTTCCCTAAACCGAGCCCTAAACCTAACACTAACCCTAACCCTAAACCTAACCCATACCCTACGCCCTACCCGAACCCCTCCCCGAACCCGTACCCTAAGCCGTACCCTAAACCTCACCCTAACCCTAACCCTAACCCTAAGCTACCCTTGACTGCTTCTGCCTCCAATAGATTTCCTAAGCACTAGTGTTTTAAGGAACAGGTTAAAAAGAGAATCCTAATGTGATTTCTTGATAATGGGTGTGTTCCTTTTCTTCTCCTAGTGTCTAAACTCTTCTCCATGGCTGGACCCCCAAATAATATTCCTTTACGTGCTAAGGGGTATCTAGAGAGTGGGATAGGTTTAATAACTAACCTCACCCTAACGCGTACCCTAACCCTAACCCCTACCCTAACCCTAACGCGTACCCTAATCCTAACCCGTACCCTAAACCGAACCCTAACCCTAAGCTACCCTTGACTGCTTCTGCCTCCAATAGACTTCCTAAGCACTAGTGTTTTAAGGAACAGGTTAAAAAGAGAATCCTAATGTGATTTCTTCATAATGGGTGTGTTCCTTATCTTCTCCTAGTGTCTAAACTCTTCTCCATGGCTGGACCCCCAAATAATATTCCTTCACGTGCTAAGGGGTATCTAGAGAGTGGGATAGGTTTAATAACTACCCTCACCCTAACGCGTACCCTAACCCTAACCCCTACCCTAACGCATACCCTAATCCTAACCCGTACCCTAAACCGAGCCCTAAGCCTAACACTAAGCCTAACCCTAATCCTAACCCATACCCTAAGCCCTACCCGAACCCCTCCCCGAACCCGTACCCTAAGCCGTACGCTAACCCTCACGCTAACCCTAACCCTAACCCTAGGCTTCGCTTGACTGCCTCTGCCTCCAATAGATTTCCTAAGCTCTAGTGTTTTAAGGAACAGGTTAAAAAGAGAATCCTAATGTGATTTCTTGATAATGGATGAGTTCCTTATCTTCTGCTAGTGTCTAAACCCTTCTCCATGGCTAGAGCCCCAAATAATATTCCTTTACGTGCTAAGGGGTATCTAGAGAGTGGGATAGGTTTAATAACTACCCTAGCCCTAACGAGTACCCTAACCCTAACCCCTACCCTAACCCTAACGCGTACCCTAATCCTAACCCGTACCCTAAACCAAGCCATAACCCTAACACTAACCCTAACCCTAACCCTAGCCCATACCCTACGCCGTACCCGAACCCCTCCCCGAACCCGTACCCTAAGCCGTACCCTAACCCTAACCCTAAACCTAACCCTAACCCTAAGCTACCCTTGACTGCTTCTGCCTCCAATAGATTTCCTAAGCACTAGTGTTTTAAGGAACAGGTTAAAAAGAGAATCCTAATGTGATTTCTTGAGAATGGGTGTGTTCCTTATCTTATCCTAGTGTCTAAACTCTTCTCCATGGCTGGACCCCCAAATAATATTCCTTTACGTGGTAAGGGGTATCTAGAGAGTGGGAGAGGTTTAATAACTACCCTAGCCCTAACGCGTACCCTAACCCTAACCCCTACCCTAACCCTAACGCGTACCCTAATCCTAACCCATACCCTAAACCGAGCCCTAACCCTAACACTAACCCTAACCCTAACCCTAGCCCATATCCTACGCCGTACCCGAACCCCTCCCCAAACCCGTACCCTAAGCCGTACCCTAACCCTAACCCTAACCCTAACCCTAACCCTAAGCTACCCTTGACTGCTTCTGCCTCCAATAGATTTCCTAAGCACTAGTGTTTTAAGGAACAGGTTAAAAAGAGAATCCTAATGTGATTTCTTGAGAATGGGTGTGTTCCTTATCTTATCCTAGTGTCTAAACTCTTCTCCATGGCTGGACCCCCAAATAATATTCCTTTACGTGCTAAGGGGTATCTAGAGAGTGGGATAGGTTTAATAACTACCCTAGCCCTAACGCGTACCCTAACCCTAACCCCTACCCTAACCCTAACGCGTACCCTAATCCTAACCCATACCCTAAACCGAGCCCTAACCCTAACCCTAGCCCATACCCTACGCCGTACCCGAACCCTTCCCCGAACCCGTACGCTAAGCCGTACCCTAACCCTAACCCTAACCCTAACCCTAACACTAAGCTACCCTTGACTGCTTCTGCCTCCAATAGATTTCCTAAGCACTAGTGTTTTAAGGAACAGGTTAAAAAGAGAATCCTAATGTGGTTTCTTGAGAATGGGTGTGTTCCTTATCTTATCCTAGTGTCTAAACTCTTCTCCATGGCTGGACCCCCAAATAATATTCCTTTACGTGCTAAGGGGTATCTAGAGAGTGGGATAGGTTTAATAACTACCCTAACCCTAATGCGTACCCTAACCCTAACCCCTACCCTAACCCTAACGCGTACCCTAATCCTAACCCGTACCCTAAACCGAGCCCTAACCCTAACACTAACCCTAACCCTAACCCTAGCCCATACCCTACGCCGTACCCGAACCCCTCCCCGAACCCGTTCCCTAAGCCGTACCCTAACCCTAACCCTAACCCTAACCCTAACCCTAAGCTACCCTTGACTGCTTCTGCCTCCAATAGATTTCCTAAGCACTAGTGTTTTAAGGAACAGGTTAAAAAGAGAATCCTAATGTGATTTCTTGAGAATGGGTGTGTTCCTTATCTTATCCTAGTGTCTAAACTCTTCTCCATGGCTGGACCCCCAAATAATATTCCTTTACGTGCTAAGGGGTATCTAGAGAGTGGGATAGGTTTAAAAACTACCCTCACCCTAACGCGTACCCTAACCCTAACCCCTACCCTAACCCTAGTGCGTACCCTAATTCTAAACCGTACTCTAAACCGAGCCCTAACCCTAAAACTAACCCTAACCCTAACCCATATCCTACACCCTACCCGTAACCCTCCCTGGACCCGTACCCTAACCCTCACCCTAACCCTAACCCTAACCCTAAGCTACCCTTGACTGCTTCTGCCTCCAATAGACTTCCTAAGCACTAGTGTTTTAAGGAACAGGTTAAAAAGAGAATCCTAATGTGATTTCTTGATAATGGGTGTGTTCCTTATCTTCTCCTAGTGTCTAAACTCTTCTCCATGGCTGGAACCCCAAATAATATTCCCTTACGTGCTAAGGGGTATCTAGAGAGTGGGATAGGTTTAATAACTACCGTCACCCTAACGCGTACCCTAACCCTACCCCCTACCCTAACCCTAACGCGTTCCCTGATCCTAACCCGTACCCTAAACCGAGCCCTAAACCTAACACTAACCCTAACCCTAAACCTAACCCATACCCTACGCCCTACCCGAACCCCTCCCCGAACCCGTACCCTAAGCCGTACCCTAACCCTAACCCTAACCCTAACCCTAACCCTAAGCTACCCTTGACTGCTTCTGCCTCCAATAGATTTCCTAAGCACTAGTGTTTTAAGGAACAGGTTAAAAAGAGAATCCTAATGTGATTTCTTGAGAATGGGTGTGTTCCTTATCTTATCCTAGTGTCTAAACTCTTCTCCATGGCTGGACCCCCAAATAATATTCCTTTACATGCTAAGGGGTATCTAGAGAGTGGGATAGGTTTAATAACTACCCTAACCCTAACGCGTACCCTAACCCTAACCCCTACCCTAACCCTAATGCGTACCCTAATCCTAACCCGTACCCTAAACCGAGCCCTAACCCTAACACTAACCCTAACCCTAACCCTAGCCCATACCCTACGCCGTACCCGAACCCCTCCCCGAACCCGTACCCTAAGCCGTACCCTAACCCTAACCCTAACCCTAACCCTAACCCTAACCCTAAGCTACCCTTGACTGCTTCTGCCTCCAATAGATTTCCTAAGCACTAGTGTTTTAAGGAACAGGTTAAAAAGAGAATCCTAATGTGATTTCTTGAGAATGGATGTGTTCCTTATCTTATCCTAGTGTCTAAACTCTTCTCCATGGCTGGACCCCCAAATAATATTCCTTTACATGCTAAGGGGTATCTAGAGAGTGGGATAGGTTTAATAACTACCCTAGCCCTAACGCGTACCCTAACCCTAACCCCTACCCTAACCCTAACGCGTACCCTAATCCTAACCCATACCCTAAACCGAGCCCTAACCCTAACCCTAGCCCATACCCTACGCCGTACCCGAACCCCTCCCCGAACCCGTACCCTAAGCCGTACCCTAACCCTAACCCTAACCCTAACCCTAAGCTACCCTTGAATGCTTCTGCCTCCAATAGATTTCCTAAGCACTAGTGTTTTAAGGAACAGGTTAAAAAGAGAATCCTAATGTGATTTCTTGAGAATGGGTGTGTTCCTTATCTTATCCTAGTGTCTAAACTCTTCTCCATGGCTGGACCCCCAAATAATATTCCTTTACGTGCTAAGGGGTATCTAGAGAGTGGGATAGGTTTAATAACTACCCTAACCCTAACGCGTACCCTAACCCTAACCCCTACCCTAACCCTAATGCGTACCCTAATCCTAACCCGTACCCTAAACCGAGCCCTAACCCTAACACTAACCCTAACCCTAACCCTAGCCCATACCCTACGCCGTACCCGAACCCCTCCCCGAACCCGTACCCTAAGCCGTACCCTAACCCTAACCCTAACCCTAACCCTAACCCTAAGCTACCCTTGACTGCTTCTGCCTCCAATAGATTTCCTAAGCACTAGTGTTTTAAGGAACAGGTTAAAAAGAGAATCCTAATGTGATTTCTTGAGAATGGGTGTGTTCCTTATCTTATCCTAGTGTCTAAACTCTTCTCCATGGCTGGACCCCCAAATAATATTCCTTTACGTGCTAAGGGGTATCTAGAGAGTGGGATAGGTTTAATAACTACCCTAGCCCTAACGCGTACCTAACCCTAACCCCTACCCTAACCCTAACGCGTACCCTAATCCTAACCCATACCCTAAACCGAGCCCTAACCCTAACACTAACCCTAACCCTAACCCTAGCCCATACCCTACGCCGTACCCGAACCCCTCCCCGAACCCGTACCCTAAGCCGTACCCTAACCCTAACCCTAACCCTAACCCTAACCCTAACCCTAAGCTACCCTTGACTGCTTCTGCCTCAAATAGATTTCCTAAGCACTAGTGTTTTAAGGAACAGGTTAAAAAGAGAATCCCAATGTGATTTCTTGAGAATGGGTGTGTTCCTTATCTTATCCTAGTGTCTAAACTCTTCTCCATGGCTGGACCCCCAAATAATATTCCTTTACGTGCTAAGGGGTATCTAGAGAGTGGGATAGGTTTAATAACTACCCTAGCCCTAACGCGTAGCCTAACCCTAACCCCTACCCTAACCCTAACGCGTACCCTAATCCTAACCCGTACCCTAAACCGAGCCCTAACCCTAACACTAACCCTAACCCTAACCCTAGCCCATACCCTATGCCATACCCGAACCCCTCCCCGAACCCGTACCCTAAGCCGTACTCTAACCGTCACCCTAACCCTAACACTAACCCTAAGCTACCCTTGACTGCTTCTGCCTCCAATAGATTTCCTAAGCACTAGTGTTTTAAGGAACAGGTTAAAAAGAGAATCCTAATGTGATTTCTTGAGAATGGGTGTGTTCCTTTTCTTCTCCTAGTGTCTAAACTCTTCTCCATGGCTGGACCCGCAAATAATATTCCTTTACGTTCTAAAGGGTATCTAGAGTGTGGGATAGGTTTAACAACTACCCTCACCCTAACGCGTACTCTAACCCTAAACCCGACCCTAATCCTAACGCGTACCCTAATCCTAACGCGTACCCTAAACCGAGCGCTAACCCTAACACTAACCCTAACCCTAACCCATACCCTACGCCCTACCAGAACCCCTCCCCGAACCCGTACCCTAAGCCGTACCCTAACCCTCACCCTAACCCTAACCCTAAGCTACCCTTTACTGCTTCTGCCTCCAATAGATTTCCTAAGCACTAGTGTTTTAAGGAACAGGTTAAAAAGAGAAGCCTAATGTGATTTCTTGATAATGGGTGTTTTCCTTATATTCACCTAGTTTCTAAACTCTTCTCCATGGCTGGACCCCCAAATAATATTCCTTTACGTGCCAAGGGGTATCTAGAGAGTGGGATAGGTTTAATAACTTCCCTCACCCTAACGCGTACCCTAACCCTAACCCCTACCCTATCCCTAACGCGTACACTAATCCTAACCCGTATCCTAAACCGAGCCCTAAACCTAACACTAACCCTAACCGTAACCCTATCCAATATCCTGTGCCCTACTCGAGCCCCTCCCCGAACCCGTACCCTAAGCCGTACCCTAACCGTCACCCTAACCCTAACACTAACCCTAAGCTACCCTTGACTGCTTCTGCCTCCAATAGATTTCCTAAGCACTAGTGTTTTAAGGAACAGGTTAAAAAGAGAATCCTAATGTGATTTCTTGAGAATGGGTGTGTTCCTTATCTTATCCTAGTGTCTAAACTCTTCTCCATGGCTGGACCCCCAAATAATATTCCTTTACGTGCTAAGGGGTATCTAGAGAGTGGGATAGGTTTAATAACTACCCTAACCCTAACGCGTACCCTAACCCTAACCCCTACCCTAACCCTAATGCGTACCCTAATCCTAACCCGTACCCTAAACCGAGCCCTAACCCTAACACTAACCCTAACCCAAACCCTAGCCCATACCCTACGCCGTACCCGAACCCCTCCCCGAACCCGTACCCTAAGCCGTACCCTAACCCTAACCCTAACCCTAACCCTAACCCTAAGCTACCCTTGACTGCTTCTGCCTCCAATAGATTTCCTAAGCACTAGTGTTTTAAGGAACAGGTTAAAAAGAGAATCCTAATGTGATTTCTTGAGAATGGGTGTGTTCCTTATCTTATCCTAGTGTCTAAACTCTTCTCCATGGCTGGACCCCCAAATAATATTCCTTTACGTGCTAAGGGGTATCTAGAGAGTGGGATAGGTTTAATAACTACCCTAGCCCTAACGCGTACCTAACCCTAACCCCTACCCTAACCCTAACGCGTACCCTAATCCTAACCCATACCCTAAACCGAGCCCTAACCCTAACACTAACCCTAACCCTAACCCTAGCCCATACCCTACGCCGTACCCGAACCCCTCCCCGAACCCGTACCCTAAGCCGTACCCTAACCCTAACCCTAACCCTAACCCTAACCCTAACCCTAAGCTACCCTTGACTGCTTCTGCCTCAAATAGATTTCCTAAGCACTAGTGTTTTAAGGAACAGGTTAAAAAGAGAATCCCAATGTGATTTCTTGAGAATGGGTGTGTTCCTTATCTTATCCTAGTGTCTAAACTCTTCTCCATGGCTGGACCCCCAAATAATATTCCTTTACGTGCTAAGGGGTATCTAGAGAGTGGGATAGGTTTAATAACTACCCTAGCCCTAACGCGTAGCCTAACCCTAACCCCTACCCTAACCCTAACGCGTACCCTAATCCTAACCCGTACCCTAAACCGAGCCCTAACCCTAACACTAACCCTAACCCTAACCCTAGCCCATACCCTATGCCATACCCGAACCCCTCCCCGAACCCGTACCCTAAGCCGTACTCTAACCGTCACCCTAACCCTAACACTAACCCTAAGCTACCCTTGACTGCTTCTGCCTCCAATAGATTTCCTAAGCACTAGTGTTTTAAGGAACAGGTTAAAAAGAGAATCCTAATGTGATTTCTTGAGAATGGGTGTGTTCCTTTTCTTCTCCTAGTGTCTAAACTCTTCTCCATGGCTGGACCCGCAAATAATATTCCTTTACGTTCTAAAGGGTATCTAGAGTGTGGGATAGGTTTAACAACTACCCTCACCCTAACGCGTACTCTAACCCTAAACCCGACCCTAATCCTAACGCGTACCCTAATCCTAACGCGTACCCTAAACCGAGCGCTAACCCTAACACTAACCCTAACCCTAACCCATACCCTACGCCCTACCAGAACCCCTCCCCGAACCCGTACCCTAAGCCGTACCCTAACCCTCACCCTAACCCTAACCCTAAGCTACCCTTTACTGCTTCTGCCTCCAATAGATTTCCTAAGCACTAGTGTTTTAAGGAACAGGTTAAAAAGAGAAGCCTAATGTGATTTCTTGATAATGGGTGTTTTCCTTATATTCACCTAGTTTCTAAACTCTTCTCCATGGCTGGACCCCCAAATAATATTCCTTTACGTGCCAAGGGGTATCTAGAGAGTGGGATAGGTTTAATAACTTCCCTCACCCTAACGCGTACCCTAACCCTAACCCCTACCCTATCCCTAACGCGTACACTAATCCTAACCCGTATCCTAAACCGAGCCCTAAACCTAACACTAACCCTAACCGTAACCCTATCCAATATCCTGTGCCCTACTCGAGCCCCTCCCCGAACCCGTACCCTAAGCCGTACCCTAACCGTCACCCTAACCCTAACACTAACCCTAAGCTACCCTTGACTGCTTCTGCCTCCAATAGATTTCCTAAGCACTAGTGTTTTAAGGAACAGGTTAAAAAGAGAATCCTAATGTGATTTCTTGAGAATGGGTGTGTTCCTTATCTTATCCTAGTGTCTAAACTCTTCTCCATGGCTGGACCCCCAAATAATATTCCTTTACGTGCTAAGGGGTATCTAGAGAGTGGGATAGGTTTAATAACTACCCTAACCCTAACGCGTACCCTAACCCTAACCCCTACCCTAACCCTAACGCGTACCCTAACCCTAAACCCGACCCTAATCCTAACGCGTACCCTAATCCTAACCCGTACCCTAAACCGAGCCCTAACCCTAACACTAACCCTAACCCTAACCCATACCCTACGCCCTACTCGAACCCCTCCCCGAACCCGTACCCTAAGCCGTACCCTAACCCTCACCCTAACCCTAACCCTAACCCTAAGCTACCCTTTACTGCTTCTGCCTCCAATAGATTTCCTAAGCACTAGTGTTTTAAGGAACAGGTTAAAAAGAGAAGCCTAATGTGATTTCTTGATAATGGGGGTTTTCCTTATATTCACCTAGTGTCTAAACTCTTCTCCATGGCTGGACCCCCACATAATATTCCTTTACGTGCTAAGGGGTATGTAGAGAGTGGGATAGTTTTAATAACTACCCTCACCCTAACGCGTACCCTAACCCTAACCCCTACCCTAACCCTAGCGCGTACCCTAATTCTAAACCGTACTCTAAACCGAGCCCTAACCCTAACACTAACCCTAACCCTAACCCTAGCCCATACCCTACGCCGTACGCGAACCCCTCCCCGAAACCGTACCCTAAGCCGTACCCTACCCCTACCCCTAACCCTAACCCTAAGATACCCTTGACTGCTTCTGCCTCCAATAGATTTCCTAAGCACTAGTGTTTTAAGGAACAGGTTAAAAAGAGAATCCTAATGTGATTTCTTGAGAATGGGTGTGTTGCTTATCTTATCCTAGTGTCTAAACTCTTCTCCATGGCTGGACCCCCAAATAATATTCCTTTACGTGCTAAGGGGTATCTAGAGAGTGGGATAGGTTTAATAACTACCCTAACCCTAAGGCGTACCCTAATCCTAACCCGTACCCTAAACCGAGCCCTAACCCTAACACTAACCCTAACCCTAACCCTAGCCCATACCCTACGCCCTACCCGAACCCCTCCCCGAACCCGTACCCTAAGCCGTACCCTAACCCTAACCCTAACCCTAACCCTAACCCTAAGCTACCCTTGACTGCTTCTGCCTCCAATAGATTTCCTAAGCACTAGTGTTTTAAGGAACAGGTTAAAAAGAGAATCCTAATGTGATTTCTTGGGAATGGGTGTGTTCCTTATCTTATCCTAGTGTCTAAACTCTTCTCCATGGCTGGACCCGCAAATAATATTCCTTTACGTGCTAAGGGGTATCTAGAGAGTGGGATAGGTTTAGTAACTACCCTAACCCTAACGCGTACCCTAACCCTAACCCCTACCCTAACCCTAACGCGTACCCTAATCCTAACCCGTACCCTAAACCGAGCCCTAACCCTAACACTAACCCTAACCCTAACCCTAGCCCATACCCTACGCCGAACCCGAACCCCTCCCCGAACCCGTACCCTAAGCCATACCCTAACCCTAACCCTAACCCTAACCCTAAGCTACCCTTGACTGCTTCTGCCTCAAATAGATTTCCTAAGCACTAGTGTTTTAAGGAACAGGTTAAAAAGAGAATCCTAATGTGATTTCTTGAGAATGGGTGTGTTCCTTATCTTATCCTAGTGTCTAAACTCTTCTCCATGGCTGGACCCCCAAATAATATTCCTTTACGTGCTAAGGGGTATCTAGAGAGTGGGATAGGTTTAATAACTACCCTAGCCCTAACGCGTACCCTAACCCTAACCCCTACCCTAACCCTAACGCGTACCCTAATCCTAACCCGTACCCTAAACCGAGCCCTAACCCTAACCCTAGCCCATACCCTACGCCGTACGCGAATCCCTCCCCGAACCCGTACCCTAAGCCGTACCCTAACCCTAACCCTAACCCTAACACTAACCCTAAGCTACCCTTGACTGCTTCTGCCTCCAATAGATTTCCTAACACTAGTGTTTTAAGGAACAGGTTAAAAAGAGAATCCTAATGTGATTTCTTGAGAATGGGTGTGTTCCTTATCTTATCCTAGTGTCTAAACTCTTCTCCATGGCTGGACCCCCAAATAATATTCCTTTACGTGCTAAGGGGTATCTAGAGAGTGGGATAGGTTTAATAACTACCCTAACCCTAACGCGTACCCTAACCCTAACCCCTACCCTAACCCTAACGCGTACCCTAATCCTAACCCGTACCCTAAACCGAGCCCTAACCCTAACACTAACCCTAACGCTAACACTAGCCCATACCCTATGCCGTACTCGAACCCCTCCCCGAACCCGTACCCTAAGCCGTACCCTAACCCTAACCCTAACCCTAACCCTAAGCTACCCTTGACTGCTTCTGCCTCCAGTAGATTTCCTAAGCACTAGTGTTTTAAGGAACAGGTTAAAAAGAGAATCCTAATGTGATTTCTTGAGAATGGGTGTGTTCCTTATCTTATCCTAGTGTCTAAACTCTTCTCCATGGCTGGACCCCCAAATAATATTCCTTTACGTGCTAAGGGGTATCTAGAGAGTGGGATAGGTTTAAAAACTACCCTCACCCTAACGCGTACCCTAACCCTAACCCCTACCCTAACCCTAGTGCGTACCCTAATTCTAAACCGTACTCTAAACCGAGCCCTAACCCTAAAACTAACCCTAACCCTAACCCATATCCTACACCCTACCAGTAACCCTCCCTGGACCCGTACCCTAACCCTCACCCTAACCCTAACCCTAACCCTAAGCTACCCTTGACTGCTTCTGCCTCCAATAGACTTCCTAAGCACTAGTGTTTTAAGGAACAGGTTAAAAAGAGAATCCTAATGTGATTTCTTGATAATGGGTGTGTTCCTTATCTTCTCCTAGTGTCTAAACTCTTCTCCATGGCTGGAACCCCAAATAATATTCCCTTACGTGCTAAGGGGTATCTAGAGAGTGGGATAGGTTTAATAACTACCGTCACCCTAACGCGTACCCTAACCCTACCCCCTACCCTAACCCTAACGCGTTCCCTGATCCTAACCCGTACCCTAAACCGAGCCCTAAACCTAACACTAACCCTAACCCTAAACCTAACCCATACCCTACGCCCTACCCGAACCCCTCCCCGAACCCGTACCCTAAGCCGTACCCTAACCCTAACCCTAACCCTAACCCTAACCCTAAGCTACCCTTGACTGCTTCTGCCTCCAATAGATTTCCTAAGCACTAGTGTTTTAAGGAACAGGTTAAAAAGAGAATCCTAATGTGATTTCTTGAGAATGGGTGTGTTCCTTATCTTATCCTAGTGTCTAAACTCTTCTCCATGGCTGGACCCCCAAATAATATTCCTTTACATGCTAAGGGGTATCTAGAGAGTGGGATAGGTTTAATAACTACCCTAACCCTAACGCGTACCCTAACCCTAACCCCTACCCTAACCCTAATGCGTACCCTAATCCTAACCCGTACCCTAAACCGAGCCCTAACCCTAACACTAACCCTAACCCTAACCCTAGCCCATACCCTACGCCGTACCCGAACCCCTCCCCGAACCCGTACCCTAAGCCGTACCCTAACCCTAACCCTAACCCTAACCCTAACCCTAAGCTACCCTTGACTGCTTCTGCCTCCAATAGATTTCCTAAGCACTAGTGTTTTAAGGAACAGGTTAAAAAGAGAATCCTAATGTGATTTCTTGAGAATGGATGTGTTCCTTATCTTATCCTAGTGTCTAAACTCTTCTCCATGGCTGGACCCCCAAATAATATTCCTTTACGTGCTAAGGGGTATCTAGAGAGTGGGATAGGTTTAATAACTACCCTAGCCCTAACGAGTACCCTAACCTTAACCCCTACCATAACCCTAACGCGTACCCTAATCCTAACCCGTACCCTAAACCGAGCCCTAACCCTAACCCTAGCCCATACCCTACGCCGTACCCGAACCCCTCCCCGAACCCGTACCCTAAGCCGTACCCTAACCCTAACCCTAACCCTAACCCAAACCCTAACCCTAAGCTACCCTTGACTGCTTCTGCCTCCAATAGATTTCCTAAGCACTAGTGTTTTAAGGAACAGGTTAAAAAGAGAATCCTAATGTGATTTCTTGAGAATGGGTGTGTTCCTTATCTTATCCTAGTGTCTAAACTCTTCTCCATGGCTGGACCCCCAAATAATATTCCTTTACATGCTAAGGGGTATCTAGAGAGTGGGATAGGTTTAATAACTACCCTAGCCCTAACGCGTACCCTAACCCTAACCCCTACCCTAACCCTAACGCGTACCCTAATCCTAACCCATACCCTAAACCGAGCCCTAACCCTAACCCTAGCCCATACCCTACGCCGTACCCGAACCCCTCCCCGAACCCGTACCCTAAGCCGTACCCTAACCCTAACCCTAACCCTAACCCTAAGCTACCCTTGAATGCTTCTGCCTCCAATAGATTTCCTAAGCACTAGTGTTTTAAGGAACAGGTTAAAAAGAGAATCCTAATGTGATTTCTTGAGAATGGGTGTGTTCCTTATCTTATCCTAGTGTCTAAACTCTTCTCCATGGCTGGACCCCCAAATAATATTCCTTTACGTGCTAAGGGGTATCTAGAGAGTGGGATAGGTTTAATAACTACCCTAACCCTAACGCGTACCCTAACCCTAACCCCTACCCTAACCCTAATGCGTACCCTAATCCTAACCCGTACCCTAAACCGAGCCCTAACCCTAACACTAACCCTAACCCTAACCCTAGCCCATACCCTACGCCGTACCCGAACCCCTCCCCGAACCCGTACCCTAAGCCGTACCCTAACCCTAACCCTAACCCTAACCCTAACCCTAAGCTACCCTTGACTGCTTCTGCCTCCAATAGATTTCCTAAGCACTAGTGTTTTAAGGAACAGGTTAAAAAGAGAATCCTAATGTGATTTCTTGAGAATGGGTGTGTTCCTTATCTTATCCTAGTGTCTAAACTCTTCTCCATGGCTGGACCCCCAAATAATATTCCTTTACGTGCTAAGGGGTATCTAGAGAGTGGGATAGGTTTAATAACTACCCTAGCCCTAACGCGTACCTAACCCTAACCCCTACCCTAACACTAACGCGTACCCTAATCCTAACCCATACCCTAAACCGAGCCCTAACCCTAACACTAACCCTAACCCTAACCCTAGCCCATACCCTACGCCGCACCCGAACCCCTCCCCGAACCCGTACCCTAAGCCGTACCCTAACCCTAACCCTAACCCTAACCCTAACCCTAACCCTAAGCTACCCTTGACTGCTTCTGCCTCAAATAGATTTCCTAAGCACTAGTGTTTTAAGGAACAGGTTAAAAAGAGAATCCCAATGTGATTTCTTGAGAATGGGTGTGTTCCTTATCTTATCCTAGTGTCTAAACTCTTCTCCATGGCTGGACCCCCAAATAATATTCCTTTACGTGCTAAGGGGTATCTAGAGAGTGGGATAGGTTTAATAACTACCCTAGCCCTAACGCGTAGCCTAACCCTAACCCCTACCCTAACCCTAACGCGTACCCTAATCCTAACCCGTACCCTAAACCGAACCCTAACCCTAACCCTAGCCCATACCCTACGCCGTACCCGAACCCCTCCCCGAACCCGTACCCTAAGCCGTACCCTAACCCTAACCCTAACGCTAACCCTAACCCTAAGCTACCCTTGACTGCTTCTGCCTCCAATAGATTTCCTAAGCACTAGTGTTTTAAGGAACAGGTTAAAAAGAGAATCCTAATGTGATTTCTTGAGAATGGGTGTGTTCCTTATCTTATCCTAGTGTCTAAACTCTTCTCCATGGCTGGACCCCCAAATAATATTCCTTTACGTGCTAAGGGGTATCTAGAGAGTGGGATAGGTTTAATAACTACCCTAACCCTAATGCGTACCCTAACCCTAACCCCTACCCTAACCCTAACGCGTACCCTAATCCTAACCCGTACCCTAAACCGAGCCCTAACCCTAACACTAACCCTAACCCTAACCCTAGCCCATACCCTATGCCATACCCGAACCCCTCCCCGAACCCGTACCCTAAGCCGTACTCTAACCGTCACCCTAACCCTAACACTAACCCTAAGCTACCCTTGACTGCTTCTGCCTCCAATAGATTTCCTAAGCACTAGTGTTTTAAGGAACAGGTTAAAAAGAGAATCCTAATGTGATTTCTTGAGAATGGGTGTGTTCCTTTTCTTCTCCTAGTGTCTAAACTCTTCTCCATGGCTGGACCCGCAAATAATATTCCTTTACGTTCTAAAGGGTATCTAGAGTGTGGGATAGGTTTAACAACTACCCTCACCCTAACGCGTACTCTAACCCTAAACCCGACCCTAATCCTAACGCGTACCCTAATCCTAACGCGTACCCTAAACCGAGCGCTAACCCTAACACTAACCCTAACCCTAACCCATACCCTACGCCCTACCAGAACCCCTCCCCGAACCCGTACCCTAAGCCGTACCCTAACCCTCACCCTAACCCTAACCCTAAGCTACCCTTTACTGCTTCTGCCTCCAATAGATTTCCTAAGCACTAGTGTTTTAAGGAACAGGTTAAAAAGAGAAGCCTAATGTGATTTCTTGATAATGGGTGTTTTCCTTATATTCACCTAGTGTCTAAACTCTTCTCCATGGCTGGACCCCCAAATAATATTCCTTTACGTGCCAAGGGGTATCTAGAGAGTGGGATAGGTTTAATAACTTCCCTCACCCTAACGCGTACCCTAACCCTAACCCCTACCCTATCCCTAACACGTACACTAATCCTAACCCGTATCCTAAACCGAGCCCTAAACCTAACACTAACCCTAACCGTAACCCTATCCAATATCCTGTGCCCTACTCGAGCCCCTCCCCGAACCCGTACCCTAAGCCGTACCCTAACCGTCACCCTAACCCTAACACTAACCCTAAGCTACCCTTGACTGCTTCTGCCTCCAATAGATTTCCTAAGCACTAGTGTTTTAAAGAACAGGTTAAAAAGAGAATCCTAATGTGATTTCTTGAGAATGGGTGTGTTCCTTATCTTATCCTAGTGTCTAAACTCTTCTCCATGGCTGGACCCCCAAATAATATTCCTTTACGTGCTAAGGGGTATCTAGAGAGTGGGATAGGTTTAATAACTACCCTAACCCTAACGCGTACCCTAACCCTAACCCCTACCCTAACCCTAACGCGTACCCTAACCCTAAACCCGACCCTAATCCTAACGCGTACCCTAATCCTAACCCGTACCCTAAACCGAGCCCTAACCCTAACACTAACCCTAACCCTAACCCATACCCTACGCCCTACTCGAACCCCTCCCCGAACCCGTACCCTAAGCCGTACCCTAACCCTCACCCTAACCCTAACCCTAACCCTAAGCTACCCTTTACTGCTTCTGCCTCCAATAGATTTCCTAAGCACTAGTGTTTTAAGGAACAGGTTAAAAAGAGAAGCCTAATGTGATTTCTTGATAATGGGGGTTTTCCTTATATTCACCTAGTGTCTAAACTCTTCTCCATGGCTGGACCCCCACATAATATTCCTTTACGTGCTAAGGGGTATGTAGAGAGTGGGATAGGTTTAATAACTACCCTCACCCTAACGCGTACCCTAACCCTAACCCCTACCCTAACCCTAGCGCGTACCCTAATTCTAAACCGTACTCTAAACCGAGCCCTAACCCTAACACTAACCCTAACCCTAACCCTAGCCCATACCCTACGCCGTACGCGAACCCCTCCCCGAAACCGTACCCTAAGCCGTACCCTACCCCTAACCCTAACCCTAACCCTAAGATACCCTTGACTGCTTCTGCCTCCAATAGATTTCCTAAGCACTAGTGTTTTAAGGAACAGGTTAAAAAGAGAATCCTAATGTGATTTCTTGAGAATGGGTGTGTTCCTTATCTTATCCTAGTGTCTAAACTCTTCTCCATGGCTGGACCCCCAAATAATATTCCTTTACGTGCTAAGGGGTATCTAGAGAGTGGGATAGGTTTAATAACTACCCTAACCCTAAGGCGTACCCTAATCCTAACCCGTACCCTAAACCGAGCCCTAACCCTAACACTAACCCTAACCCTAACCCTAGCCCATACCCTACGCCCTACCCGAACCCCTCCCCGAACCCGTACCCTAAGCCGTACCCTAACCCTAACCCTAACCCTAACCCTAACCCTAAGCTACCCTTGACTGCTTCTGCCTCCAATAGATTTCCTAAGCACTAGTGTTTTAAGGAACAGGTTAAAAAGAGAATCTTAATGTGATTTCTTGGGAATGGGTGTGTTCCTTATCTTATCCTAGTGTCTAAACTCTTCTCCATGGCTGTACCCCCAAATAATATTCCTTTACGTGCTAAGGGGTATCTAGAGAGTGGGATAGGTTTAGTAACTACCCTAACCCTAACGCGTACCCTAACCCTAACCCCTACCCTAACCCTAACGCGTACCCTAATCCTAACCCGTACCCTAAACCGAGCCCTAACCCTAACACTAACCCTAGCCCATACCCTACGCCGAACCCGAACCCCGCCCGAACCCGTACCCTAAGCCATACCCTAACCCTAACCCTAACCCTAACCCTAAGCTACCCTTGACTGCTTCTGCCTCAAATAGATTTCCTAAGCACTAGTGTTTTAAGGAACAGGTTAAAAAGAGAATCCTAATGTGATTTCTTGAGAATGGGTGTGTTCCTTATCTTATCCTAGTGTCTAAACTCTTCTCCATGGCTGGACCCCCAAATAATATTCCTTTACGTGCTAAGGGGTATCTAGAGAGTGGGATAGGTTTAATAACTACCCTAGCCCTAACGCATACCCTAACCCTAACCCCTACCCTAACCCTAACGCGTACCCTAATCCTAACCCGTACCCTAAACCGAGCCCTAACCCTAACCCTAGCCCATACCCTACGCCGTACGCGAATCCCTCCCCGAACCCGTACCCTAAGCCGTACCCTAACCCTAACCCTAACCCTAACACTAACCCTAAGCTACCCTTGACTGCTTCTGCCTCCAATAGATTTCCTAACACTAGTGTTTTAAGGAACAGGTTAAAAAGAGAATCCTAATGTGATTTCTTGAGAATGGGTGTGTTCCTTATCTTATCCTAGTGTCTAAACTCTTCTCCATGGCTGGACCCCCAAATAATATTCCTTTACGTGCTAAGGGGTATCTAGAGAGTGGGATAGGTTTAATAACTACCCTAACCCTAACGCGTACCCTAACCCTAACCCCTACCCTAACCCTAACGCGTACCCTAATCCTAACCCGTACCCTAAACCGAGCCCTAACCCTAACACTAACCCTAACGCTAACACTAGCCCATACCCTATGCCGTACTCGAACCCCTCCCCGAACCCGTACCCTAAGCCGTACCCTAACCCTAACCCTAACCCTAACCCTAAGCTACCCTTGACTGCTTCTGCCTCCAGTAGATTTCCTAAGCACTAGTGTTTTAAGGAACAGGTTAAAAAGAGAATACTAATGTGATTTCTTGAGAATGGGTGTGTTCCTTATCTTATCCTAGTGTCTAAACTCTTCTCCATGGCTGGACCCCCAAATAATATTCCTTTACGTGCTAAGGGGTATCTAGAGTGTGGGATAGGTTTAATAACTACCCTAACCCTAACGCGTACCCTAACCCTAACCCCTACCCTAACCCTAACGCGTACCCTAATCCTAACCCGTACCCTAAACCGAGCCCTAACCCTAACACTAACCCTAACCCTAACCCTAGCCCATACCCTACGCCGTACCCGAACCCCTCCCCGAACCCGTACCCTAAGCCGTACCCTAACCCTAACCCTAACCCTAACCCTAAGCTACCCTTGACTGCTTCTGCCTCCAATAGATTTCCTAAGCACTAGTGTTTTAAGGAACAGGTTAAAAAGAGAATCCTAATGTGATTTCTTGAGAATGGGTGTGTTCCTTATCTTATCCTAGTGTCTAAACTCTTTTCCATGGCTGGACCCCCAAATAATATTCCTTTACGTGCTAAGGGGTATCTAGAAAGTGGGATAGGTTTAATAACTACCCTAGCCCTAACGCGTACCCTAACCCTAACCCCTACCCTAACCCTAACGCGTACCCTAATCCTAACCCCTACCCTAAACCGAGCCCTAACCCTAACACTAACCCTAACCCTAACCCTAGCCCATACCCTACGCCGTACCCGAACCCCTCCCCAAACCCGTACCCTAAGCCGTACCCTAACCCTAACCCTAAGCTACCCTTGACTGCTTCTGCCTCAAATAGATTTCCTAAGCACTAGTGTTTTAAGGAACAGGTTAAAAAGAGAATCCTAATGTGATTTCTTGAGAATGGGTGTGTTCCTTATCTTATCCTAGTGTCTAAACTCTTCTCCATGGCTGGACCCCCAAATAATATTCCTTTACGTGCTAAGGGGTATCTAGAGAGTGGGATAGGTTTAATAACTACCCTAACCCTAATGCGTACCCTAACCCTAACCCCTACCCTAACCCTAACGCGTACCCTAATCCTAACCCGTACCCTAAACCGAGCCCTAACCCTAACACTAACCCTAACCCTAACCCATACCCTACGCCCTACTCGAACCCCTCCCCGAACCCGTACCCTAAGCCGTACCCTAACCCTCACCCTAACCCTAACCCTAACCCTAAGCTACCCTTTACTGCTTTTGCCTCCAATAGATTTCCTAAGCACTAGTGTTTTAAGGAACAGGTTAAAAAGAGAAGCCTAATGTGATTTCTTGATAATGGGGGTTTTCCTTATATTCACCTAGTGTCTAAACTCTTCTCCATGGCTGGACCCCCACATAATATTCCTTTACGTGCTAAGGGGTATGTAGAGAGTGGGATAGGTTTAATAACTACCCTCACCCTAACGCGTACCCTAACCCTAACCCCTACCCTAACCCTAGCGCGTACCCTAATTCTAAACCGTACTCTAAACCGAGCCCTAACCCTAACACTAACCCTAACCCTAACCCTAGCCCATACCCTACGCCGTACGCGAACCCCTCCCCGAAACCGTACCCTAAGCCGTACCCTACCCCTAACCCTAACCCTAACCCTAAGATACCCTTGACTGCTTCTGCCTCCAATAGATTTCCTAAGCACTAGTGTTTTAAGGAACAGGTTAAAAAGAGAATCCTAATGTGATTTCTTGAGAATGGGTGTGTTCCTTATCTTATCCTAGTGTCTAAACTCTTCTCCATGGCTGGACCCCCAAATAATATTCCTTTACGTGCTAAGGGGTATCTAGAGAGTGGGATAGGTTTAATAACTACCCTAACCCTAAGGCGTACCCTAATCCTAACCCGTACCCTAAACCGAGCCCTAACCCTAACACTAACCCTAACCCTAACCCTAGCCCATACCCTACGCCCTACCCGAACCCCTCCCCGAACCCGTACCCTAAGCCGTACCCTAACCCTAACCCTAACCCTAACCCTAACCCTAAGCTACCCTTGACTGCTTCTGCCTCCAATAGATTTCCTAAGCACTAGTGTTTTAAGGAACAGGTTAAAAAGAGAATCTTAATGTGATTTCTTGGGAATGGGTGTGTTCCTTATCTTATCCTAGTGTCTAAACTCTTCTCCATGGCTGGACCCCCAAATAATATTCCTTTACGTGCTAAGGGGTATCTAGAGAGTGGGATAGGTTTAGTAACTACCCTAACCCTAACGCGTACCCTAACCCTAACCCCTACCCTAACCCTAACGCGTACCCTAATCCTAACCCGTACCCTAAACCGAGCCCTAACCCTAACACTAACCCTAACCCTAACCCTAGCCCATACCCTACGCCGAACCCGAACCCCTCCCCGAACCCGTACCCTAAGCCATACCCTAACCCTAACCCTAACCCTAACCCTAAGCTACCCTTGACTGCTTCTGCCTCAAATAGATTTCCTAAGCACTAGTGTTTTAAGGAACAGGTTAAAAAGAGAATCCTAATGTGATTTCTTGAGAATGGGTGTGTTCCTTATCTTATCCTAGTGTCTAAACTCTTCTCCATGGCTGGACCCCCAAATAATATTCCTTTACGTGCTAAGGGGTATCTAGAGAGTGGGATAGGTTTAATAACTACCCTAGCCCTAACGCGTACCCTAACCCTAACCCCTACCCTAACCCTAACGCGTACCCTAATCCTAACCCGTACCCTAAACCGAGCCCTAACCCTAACCCTAGCCCATACCCTACGCCGTACGCGAATCCCTCCCCGAACCCGTACCCTAAGACGTACCCTAACCCTAACCCTAACCCTAACACTAACCCTAAGCTACCCTTGACTGCTTCTGCCTCCAATAGATTTCCTAACACTAGTGTTTTAAGGAACAGGTTAAAAAGAGAATCCTAATGTGATTTCTTGAGAATGGGTGTGTTCCTTATCTTATCCTAGTGTCTAAACTCTTCTCCATGGCTGGACCCCCAAATAATATTCCTTTACGTGCTAAGGGGTATCTAGAGAGTGGGATAGGTTTAATAACTACCCTAACCCTAACGCGTACCCTAACCCTAACCCCTACCCTAACCCTAACGCGTACCCTAATCCTAACCCGTACCCTAAACCGAGCCCTAACCCTAACACTAACCCTAACGCTAACACTAGCCCATACCCTATGCCGTACTCGAACCCCTCCCCGAACCCGTACCCTAAGCCGTACCCTAACCCTAACCCTAACCCTAACCCTAAGCTACCCTTGACTGCTTCTGCCTCCAGTAGATTTCCTAAGCACTAGTGTTTTAAGGAACAGGTTAAAAAGAGAATACTAATGTGATTTCTTGAGAATGGGTGTGTTCCTTATCTTATCCTAGTGTCTAAACTCTTCTCCATGGCTGGACCCCCAAATAATATTCCTTTACGTGCTAAGGGGTATCTAGAGTGTGGGATAGGTTTAATAACTACCCTAACCCTAACGCGTACCCTAACCCTAACCCCTACCCTAACCCTAACGCGTACCCTAATCCTAACCCGTACCCTAAACCGAGCCCTAACCCTAACACTAACCCTAACCCTAACCCTAGCCCATACCCTACGCCGTACCCGAACCCCTCCCCGAACCCGTACCCTAAGCCGTACCCTAACCCTAACCCTAACCCTAACCCTAAGCTACCCTTGACTGCTTCTGCCTCCAATAGATTTCCTAAGCACTAGTGTTTTAAGGAACAGGTTAAAAAGAGAATCCTAATGTGATTTCTTGAGAATGGGTGTGTTCCTTATCTTATCCTAGTGTCTAAACTCTTTTCCATGGCTGGACCCCCAAATAATATTCCTTTACGTGCTAAGGGGTATCTAGAAAGTGGGATAGGTTTAATAACTACCCTAGCCCTAACGCGTACCCTAACCCTAACCCCTACCCTAACCCTAACGCGTACCCTAATCCTAACCCCTACCCTAAACCGAGCCCTAACCCTAACACTAACCCTAACCCTAACCCTAGCCCATACCCTACGCCGTACCCGAACCCCTCCCCAAACCGGTACCCTAAGCCGTACCCTAACCCTAACCCTAAGCTACCCTTGACTGCTTCTGCCTCAAATAGATTTCCTAAGCACTAGTGTTTTAAGGAACAGGTTAAAAAGAGAATCCTAATGTGATTTCTTGAGAATGGGTGTGTTCCTTATCTTATCCTAGTGTCTAAACTCTTCTCCATGGCTGGACCCCCAAATAATATTCCTTTACGTGCTAAGGGGTATCTAGAGAGTGGGATAGGTTTAATAACTACCCTAACCCTAATGCGTACCCTAACCCTAACCCCTACCCTAACCCTAACGCGTACCCTAATCCTAACCCGTACCCTAAACCGAGCCCTAACCCTAACACTAACCCTAACCCTAACCCTAGCCCATACCCTACGCCGTACCCGAACCCCTCCCCGAACCCGTACCCTAACCCTAACCCTAACCCTAACCCTAACCCTAAGCTACCCTTGACTGCTTCTGCCTCCAATAGATTTCCTAAGCACTAGTGTTTTAAGGAACAGGTTAAAAAGAGAATCCTAATGTGATTTCTTGAGAATGGGTGTGTTCCTTATCTTATCCTAGTGTCTAAACTCTTCTCCATGGCTGGACCCCCAAATAATATTCCTTTACGTGCTAAGGGGTATCTAGAGAGTGGGATAGGTTTAATAACTACCCTCACCCTAACGCGTACCCTAACCCTAACCCCTACCCTAACCCTAGCGCGTACCCTAATTCTAAACCGTACTCTAAACCGAGCCCTAACCCTAAAACTAACCCTAACCCTAACCCTAACCCATATCCTACACCCTACCCGTAACCCTCCCTGGACCCGTAACCTAACCTTCACCCTAACCCTAACCCTAACCCTAAGCTACCCTTGACTGCTTCTGCCTCCAATAGACTTCCTAAGCACTAGTGTTTTAAGGAACAGGTTAAAAAGAGAATCCTAATGTGATTTCTTGATAATGGGTGTGTTCCTTATCTTCTCCTAGTGTCTAAACTCTTCTCCATGGCTGGAACCCCAAATAATATTCCCTTACGTGCTAAGGGGTATCTAGAGAGTGGGATAGGTTTAATAACTACCGTGACCCTAACGCGTACCCTAACCCTAACCCCTACCCTAACCCTAACACGTTCCCTGATCCTAACACGTACCCTAAACCGAGCCCTAAACCTAACACTAACCCTAACCCTAAACCTAACCCATACCCTACGCCCTACCAGAACCCCTCCACGAACCCGTACCCTAAGCCGTACCCTAAACCTCACCCTAACACTAACCCTAACCCTAAGCTACCCTTGACTGCTTCTGCCTCCAATAGATTTCCTAAGCACTAGTGTTTTAAGGAACAGGTTAAAAAGAGAATCCTAATGTGATTTCTTGATAATGGGTGTGTTCCTTTTCTTCTCCTAGTGTCTAAACTCTTCTCCATGGCTGGACCCCCAAATAATATTCCTTTACGTGCTAAGGGGTATCTAGAGAGTGGGATAGGTTTAATAACTACCCTCACCCTAACGCGTACCCTAACCCTAACCCCTACCCTAACCCTAACGCGTACCCTAATCCTAACCCGTACCCTAAACCGAGCCCTAACCCTAACACTAACCCTAACCCTAACCCTAAGCCATAACCTACGCCCTACCCGAACCCCTCCCCGAACCCGTACCCTAAGCCGTACCCTAACCCTCACCCTAACCCTAAACCTAACCCTAAGCTACCCTTGGCTGCTTCTGCCTCCAATAGATTTCCTAAGCACTAGTGTTTTAAGGAACAGGTTAAAAAGAGAATCCTAATGTGATTTCTTGATAATGGGTGTGTTCCTTATCTTCTCCTAGTGTCTAAACTCTTCTCCATGGCTGGACCCCCAAATACTATTCCTTCACGTGCTAAGGGGTATGTAGAGAGTGGGATAGGTTTAATAACTACCCTCACCCTAACGCGTACCCTAACCCTAACCCCTACCCTAACGCATACCCTAATCCTAACCCGTTCCCTAAACCGAGCTCTAAGCCTAACACTAAGCCTAACCCTAACCCTAACCCATACCCTAAGCCCTACCCGAACCCCTCCCCGAACCCGTACCCTAAGCCGTACCCTAACCCTCACGCTAACCCTAACCCTAACCCTAGGCTACGCTTGACTGCCTCTGAATCCATTAGATTTCCTAAGCTCTAGTGTTTTAAGGAACAGGTTAAAAAGAGAATCCTAATGTGATTTCTTGATAATGGATGTGTTCCTTATCTTGTCCTAGTGTCTAAACCCTTCTCCATTTCTAGAGCCCCAAATAATATTCCTTTACTTGCTAAGGGGTATCTAGAGAGTGGGATAGATTTAATAACTTCACTCACCCTAACGCGTACCCTAACTCTAACCCCTACCCTAACCCTAACGCGTTCCCTGACCCTAACCCGTACCCTAAACCGAGCCCTAACCCTAACACTAACCATAACCTTAAACCTAACCCATACCCTACGCCCTACCCGAACCCCTCCCCGAACCCGTACCCTAAGCCGTACCCTAAACCTCACCCTAACCCTAACCCTATCCCTAAGCTACCCTTGACTGCTTCTGCCTCCAATAGATTTCCTAAGCACTAGTGTTTTAAGGAACAGGTTAAAAAGAGAATCCTAATGTGATTTCTTGAGAATGGGTGTGTTCCTTATCTTATCCTAGTGTCTAAACTCTTCTCCATGGCTGGACCCCCAAATAATATTCCTTTACGTGCTAAGGGGTATCTAGAGAGTGGAATAGGTTTAATAACTATCCTAGCCCTAACGAGTACCCAAACCCTAACCCCTACCCTAAACCTAACGCGTACCCTAATCCTAACCCGTAGCCTAAACCGATCCCTAACCCTAACACTAACCCTAACCCTAACCCTAGCCCATTCCCTACGCCATACCCGAACCCCTCCCCGAACCCGTACCCTAAGCCGTACCCTAACCCTAACCCTAACCCTAACCCTAACCCTAAGCTACCCTTGACTGCTTCTGCCTCCAATAGATTTCCTAAGCACTAGTGTTTTAAGGAACAGGTTAAAAAGAGAATCCTAATGTGATTTCTTGAGAATGGGTGTGTTCCTTATCTTATCCTAGTGTCTAAACTCTTCTCCATGGCTGGACCCCCAAATAATATTCCTTTACGTGCTAAGGGGTATCTAGAGAGTGGGATAGGTTTAATAACTACCCTAACCCTAATGCGTACCCTAACCCTAACCCCTACCCTAACCCTAACGCGTACCGTAATCCTAACCCGTATCCTAAAGCGAGCACTAACCCTAACACTAACCCTATCCCTAACGCTAGCCCATACCCTACGCCGTACCCGAACCCCTCCCCGAACCCGTACCCTAAGCCGTACCCTAACCCTAACCCTAACCCTAACCCTAACCCTAAGCTACCCTTGACTGCTTCTGCCTCCAATAGATTTCCTAAACACTAGTGTTTTAAGGAACAGGTTAAAAAGAGAATCCTAATGTGATTTCTTGATAATGGATGTGTTCCTTATCTTCTCCTAGTGTCTAAACCCTTCTCCATGGCTAGAGCCCCAAATAATATTCCTTTACTTGCTAAAGGGTATCTAGAGAGTGGGATAGGTTTAATAACTACACTCACCCTAACGCGTACCCTAACCCTAACCCCTACCCTAACCCTAACGCGTTCCCTGATCCTAACCCGTACCCTAAACCGAGCCCTAACCCTAACACTAACCCTAACCCTAAACCTAACCCATACCCTACGCCCTACCCGAACCCCTCCCCGAACCCGTACCCTAAGCCGTACCCTAAACCTCACCCTAACCCTAACCCTAACCCTAAGCTACCCTTGAATGCTTCTGCCTCCAATAGATTTCCTAAGCACTAGTGTATTAAGGAACAGGTTAAAAAGAGAATCCTAATGTGATTTCTTGAGAATGGGTGTGTTCCTTATCTTATCCTAGTGTCTAAACTCTTCTCCATGGCTGGACCCCCAAATAATATTCCTTTATGTGCTGAGGGGTATCTAGAGAGTGGGATAGGTTTAATAACTACCCTAGCCCTAACGAGTACCCTAACCCTAACCCCTACCCTAACCCTAACGCGTACCCTAATCCTAACCCGTACCCTAAACCGAGCCCTAACCCTAACACTAACCCTAACCCTAACCCTAGCCCATACCCTATGCCGTACCCGAACCCCTCCCCGAACCTGTACCCTAAGCCGTACCCTAACCCTAACCCTAACCCTAACCCTAACCCTAAGCTACCCTTGACTGCTTCTGCCTGCAATAGATTTCCTAAGCACTAGTGTTTTAAGGAACAGGTTAAAAAGAGAATCCTAATGTGATTTCTTGAGAATGGGTGTGTTCCTTATCTTATCCTAGTGTCTAAACTCTTCTCCATGGCTGGACCCCCAAATAATATTCCTTTACGTGCTAAGGGGTATCTAGAGAGTGGGATAGGTTTAATAACTACCCTAGCCCTAACGCGTACCCTAACCCTAACCACTAACCTAACCCTAACACGAACCCTAATCCTAACCCGTACCCTAAACCGAGCCCTAACCCTAACACTAGCCCATACCCTACGCCGTACCCGAACCCCTCCCCGAACCCGTACCCTAAGCCGTACCCTAACCCTAACCTTAACCCTAACCCTAACCCTAAGCTACCCTTGACTGCTTCTGCCTCCAATAGATTTCCTAAGCACTAGTGTTTTAAGGAACAGGTTAAAAAGAGAATCCTAATGTGATTTCTTGAGAATGGGTGTGTTCCTTATCTTATCCTAGTGTCTAAACTCTTCTCCATGGCTGGACCCCCAAATAATATTCCTTTACGTGCTAAGGGGTATCTAGAGAGTGGGATAGGTTTAATAACTACCCTAGCCCTAACGCGTACCCTAACCCTAACCCCTACCCTAACCCTAACGCGTACCCTAATCCTAACCCGTACCCTAAACCGAGCCCTAAACCTAACCCTAGCCCATACCCTATGCCGTACCCGAACCCCTCCCCGAACCGGTACCCTAAGCCGTACCCTAACCCTAACCCTAACCCTAACCCTAACCCTAAGCTACCCTTGACTGCTTCTGCCTCCAATAGATTTCCTAAGCACTAGTGTTTTAAGGAACAGGTTAAAAAGAGAATCCTAATGTGATTTCTTGAGAATGGGTGTGTTCCTTATCTTCTCCTAGTGTCTAAACTCTTCTCCATGGCTGGACCCCCAAATAATATTCCTTTACGTGCTAAGGGGTATCTAGAAAGTGGGATAGGTTTAATAACTACCCTAACCCTAATGCGTACCCTAACCCTAACCCCTACCCTAACCCTAACGCGTACCCTAATCCTAACCCGTATCCTAAACCGAGCCCTAACCCTAACACTAACCCTAACCCTAACCCTAGCCCATACCCTACGCCGTACCCGAACCCCTCCCCGAACCCGTACCCTAAGCCGTACCCTAACACTAACCCTAACCCTAACCCTAACCCTAAGCTACCCTTGACTGCTTCTGCCTCCAATAGATTTCCTAAACACTAGTGTTTTAAGGAACAGGTTAAAAAGAGAATCCTAATGTGATTTCTTGAGAATGGGTGTGTTCCTTATCTTATCCTAGTGTCTAAACTCTTCTCCATGGCTGGACCCCCAAATAATATTCCTTTACGTGCTAAGGGGTATCTAGAGAGTGGGATAGGTTTAATAACTACCCTAGCCCTAACGAGTACCCTAACCCTAACCCCTACCATAACACTAACGCGTACCCTAATCCTAACCCGTACCCTAAACCGAGCCCTAACCCTAACACTAACCCTAACCCTAACCCTAGCCCATACCCTACGCCGTACCCGAACCCCTCCCCGAACCCGTACCCTAAGCCGTACCCTAACCCTAACCCTAACCCTTAGCTACCCTTGACTGCTTCTGCCTCCAATAGATTTCCTAAGCACTAGTGTTTTAAGGAACAGGTTAAAAAGAGAATCCTAATGTGATTTCTTGAGAATGGGTGTGTTCCTTATCTTATCCTAGTGTCTAAACTCTTCTCCATGGCTGGACCCCCAAATAATATTCCTTTACGTGCTAAGGGGTATCTAGAGAGTGGGATAGGTATAATAACTACCCTAGCCCTAACGCGTACCCTAACCCTAACCCCTACCCTAACCCTAACGCGTACCCTAATCCTAACCCATACCCTAAACCGAGCCCTAACCCTAACACTAACCCTAACCCTAACCCTAGCCCATACCCTACGCCGTACACGAACCCCTCCCCGAACCCGTACCCTAAGCCGTACCCTAACCCTAACCCTAACCCTAACACTAACCCTAAGCTACCCTTGACTGCTTCTGCCTCCAATAGATATCCTAAGCACTAGTGTTTTAAGGAACAGGTTAAAAAGAGAATCCTAATGTGATTTCTTGAGAATGGGTGTGTTCCTTATCTTATCCTAGTGTCTAAACACTTCTCCATGGCTGGACCCCCAAATAATATTCCTTTACGTGCTAAGGGGTATCTAGAGAGTGGGATAGGTTTAATAACTACCCTAGCCCTAACGCGTACCCTAACCCTAACCCCTACCCTAACCCTAACGCGTACCCTAATCCTAACCCGTACCCTAAACCGAGCCCTAACCCTAACCCTAGCCCATACCCTACGCCGTACCTGAACCCCTCCCCGAACCCGTACCCTAAGCCGTACCCTAACCCTAACCCTAACCCTAACCCTAACCCTAAGCTACCCTTGACTGCTTCTGCCTCCAATCGATTTCCTAAGCACTAGTGTTTTAAGGAACAGGTTAAAAAGAGAATCCTAATGTGATTTCTTGATAATGGGTGTGTTCCTTTTCTTCTCCTAGTGTCTAAACTCTTCTCCATGGCTGGACCCCCAAATAATATTCCTTCACGTGCTAAGGGGTATCTAGAGAGTGGGATAGGTTTAATAACTACCCTCACCCTAACGCGTACCCTAACCCTAACCCCTACCCTAACCCTAACGCGTTCCCTGATCCTAACCCGTACCCTAAACCGAGCCCTAACCCTAACACTAACCCTAACCCTAAACCTAACCCATACCCTACGCCCTACCCGAACCCCTCCCCGAACCCGTACCCTAAGCCGTACCCTAAACCTCACCCTAACCCTAACCCTAACCCTAAGCTACCCTTGACTGCTTCTGCCTCCAATAGATTTCCTAAGCACTAGTGTTTTAAGGAACAGGTTAAAAAGAGAATCCTAATGTGATTTCTTGAGAATGGGTGTGTTCCTTATCTTATCCTAGTGTCTAAACTCTTCTCCATGGCTGGACCCCCAAATAATATTCCTTTACGTGCTAAGGGGTATCTAGAGAGTGGTATAGGTTTAATAACTACCCTAACCCTAACGCGTACCCTAATCCTAACCCGTACCCTAAACCGAGCCCTAACCCTAACACTAACCCTAACCCTAACCCTAGCCCATACCCTACGCCGTACCCGAACCCCTCCCCGAACCCGTACCCTAAGCCGTACCCTAACCCTAACCCTAACCCTAACCCTAAGCTACCCTTGACTGCTTCTGCCTCCAATAGATTTCCTAAGCACTAGTGTTTTAAGGAACAGGTTAAAAAGAGAATCCTAATGTGATTTCTTGAGAATGGGTGTGTTCCTTATCTTATCCTAGTGTCTAAACTCTTCTCCATGGCTGGACCCCCAAATAATATTCCTTTACGTGCTAAGGGGTATCTAGAGAGTGGGATAGGTTTAATAACTACCCTAGCCCTAACGAGTACCCTAACCCTAACCCCTACCATAACCCTAACGCGTACCCTAATCCTAACCCGTACCCTAAACCGAGCCCTAACCCTAACACTAACCCTAACCCTAACCCTAGCCCATACCCTACGCCTTACCCGAACCCCTCCCCGAACCCGTACCCTAAGCCGTACCCTAACCCTAACCCTAACCCTAACCCTAAGCTACCCTTGACTGCTTCTGCCTCCAATAGATTTCCTAAGCACTAGTGTTTTAAGGAACAGGTTAAAAAGAGAATCCTAATGTGATTTCTTGAGAATGGGTGTGTTCCTTATCTTATCCTAGTGTCTAAACTCTTCTCCATGGCTGGACCCCCAAATAATATTCCTTTACGTGCTAAGGGGTATCTAGAGAGTGGGATAGGTTTAATAACTACCCTAACCCTAACGCGTACCCTAACCCTAACCCCTACCCTAACCCTAACGCGTACCTTAATCCTAACCCGTACCCTAAACCGAGCCCTAACCCTAACACTAAACCTAACCCTAACCCTAGCCCATACCCTACGCCGTACCCGAACCCCTCCCCGAAACCGTACCCTAAGCCGTACCCTAACCCTAACCCTAACCCTAACCCTAACCCTAAGCTACCCTTGACTGCTTCTGCCTCCAATAGATTTCCTAAGCACTAGTGTTTTAAGGAACAGGTTAAAAAGAGAATCCTAATGTGATTTCTTGATAATGGGTGTGTTCCTTTTCTTCTCCTAGTGTCTAAACTCTTCTCCTTGGCTGGACCCCCATATAATATTCCTTTATGTGCTAAGGGGTATCTAGAGAGTGGGATAGGTTTAATAACTACCCTCACCCTAACGCGTACCCTAACCCTAACCCCTACCCTAACCCTAATGCGTTGCCTAATCCTAACTCGTACCATAAACCGAGCCCTAACCCTCATCCTAACCCATACGCTGCGCCGGACCCGAACCCCTCCACGAACCCGTACCCTAAGCTGTACCCTAACCCTAACCCTAATCCTAAGCTACCCTTGACTGCTTCTGCCTCCAATAGATTTCCTAAGCCCTAGTGTTTTAAGGAAAAGGTTAAAAAGAGAATCCTAATGTGATTTCTTGATAATGGGTGTGTTCCTTTTCTTCTCCTAGTGTCTAAACTCTTCTCCATGGCTGGACCCCCAAATAATATTCCCTTACGTGCTAAGGGGTATCTAGAGAGTGGGATAGGTTTAATAACTGCCCTCACCCTAACGCGTACCCTAACCCTAACCCCTACCCTAACCCTAACGCGTACCCTAATCCTAACCCGTATCCTAAACCGAGCCCTAACCCTAACACTAACCCTAACCCTAACCCTAACACATACCCTACGCCCTACCCGAACCCCTCCCCGAACCCGTAACCTAAGCCGTACCCTAACCCTCACACTAACCCTAACCCTAACCCTAAGCTACGCTTGACTGCTTCTGCCTCCAATAGGTTTCCTAGGCACTAGTGATTTAAGGAACAGGTTAAAAAGAGAATCCTTATGTGATTTCTTGATAATGGGTGTGTTCCTTATCTTCTCCTAGTGTCTAAACTCTTCTCCATGGCTGGACCCCCAAATAATATTCCTTTACGTGCTAAGGGGTATCTAGAGAGTGGGATAGGTTTAATAACTTCCCTCACCCTAACGCGTACCCTAACCCTAACCCCTACCCTAACCCTAACGCGTACACTAATCCTAACCCGTACCCTAAACCGAGCCCTAAACCTAACACTAACCCTAACCGTAACCCTATCCAATATCCTATGCCCTACTCGAGCCCCTCCCCGAACCCGTACCCTAAGCCGTACCCTAACCGTCACCCTAACCCTAACACTAACCCTAAGCTACCCTTGACTGCTTCTGCCTCAAATAGATTTCCTAAGCACTAGTGTTTTAAGGAACAGGTTAAAAAGAGAATCCTAATGTGATTTCTTGAGAATGGGTGTGTTCCTTATCTTATCCTAGTGTCTAAACTCTTCTCCATGGCTGGACCCCCAAATAATATTCCTTTACGTGCTAAGGGGTATCTAGAGAGTGGGATAGGTTTAATAACTAGCCTAGCCCTAACGCGTACCCTAACCCTAACCCCTACCCTAACCCTAACGCGTACCCTAATCCTAACCCGTACCCTAAACCGAGCCCTAACCCTAACCCTAGCCCATACCCTACGCCGTACCCGTACCCCTCCCCGAACCCGTACCCTAAGCCGTACCCTAACCCTAACCCTAACCCTAACCCTAACCCTAAGCTACCCTTGACTGCTTCTGCCTCCAATAGATTTCCTAACACTAGTGTTTTAAGGAACAGGTTAAAAAGAGAATCCTAATGTGATTTCTTGAGAATGGGTGTGTTCCTTATCTTATCCTAGTGTCTAAACTCTTCTCCATGGCTGGACCCCCAAATAATATTCCTTTACGTGCTAAGGGGTATCTAGAGAGTGGGATAGGTTTAATAACTACCCTAACCCTAACGCGTACCCTAACCCTAACCCCTACCCTAACCCTAACGCGTACCCTAATCCTAACCCGTACCCTAAACCGAGCCCTAACCCTAACACTAACCCTAACCCTAACCCTAGCCCATACCCTATGCCGTACTCGAACCCCTCCCCGAACCCGTACCCTAAGCCGTACCCTAACCCTAACCCTAACCCTAACCCTAAGCTACCCTTGACTGCTTCTGCCTCCAATAGATTTCCTAAGCACTAGTGTTTTAAGGAACAGGTTAAAAAGAGAATCCTAATGTGATTTCTTGAGAATGGGTGTGTTCCTTATCTTATCCTAGTGTCTAAACTCTTCTCCATGGCTGGACCCCCAAATAATATTCCTTTACGTGCTAAGGGGTATCTAGAGTGTGGGATAGGTTTAATAACTACCCTAACCCTAACGCGTACCCTAACCCTAACCCCTACCCTAACCCTAACGCGTACCCTAATCCTAACCCGTATCCTAAACCGAGCCCTAACCCTAACACTAACCCTAACCCTAACCCTAACACATACCCTACGCCCTACCCGAACCCCTCCCCGAACCCGTAACCTAAGCCGTACCCTAACCCTCACACTAACCCTAACCCTAACCCTAAGCTACGCTTGACTGCTTCTGCCTCCAATAGGTTTCCTAGGCACTAGTGATTTAAGGAACAGGTTAAAAAGAGAATCCTTATGTGATTTCTTGATAATGGGTGTGTTCCTTATCTTCTCCTAGTGTCTAAACTCTTCTCCATGGCTGGACCCCCAAATAATATTCCTTTACGTGCTAAGGGGTATCTAGAGAGTGGGATAGGTTTAATAACTTCCCTCACCCTAACGCGTACCCTAACCCTAACCCCTACCCTAACCCTAACGCGTACACTAATCCTAACCCGTACCCTAAACCGAGCCCTAAACCTAACACTAACCCTAACCGTAACCCTATCCAATATCCTATGCCCTACTCGAGCCCCTCCCCGAACCCGTACCCTAAGCCGTACCCTAACCGTCACCCTAACCCTAACACTAACCCTAAGCTACCCTTGACTGCTTCTGCCTCAAATAGATTTCCTAAGCACTAGTGTTTTAAGGAACAGGTTAAAAAGAGAATCCTAATGTGATTTCTTGAAAATGGGTGTGTTCCTTATCTTATCCTAGTGTCTAAACTCTTCTCCATGGCTGGACCCCCAAATAATATTCCTTTACGTGCTAAGGGGTATCTAGAGAGTGGGATAGGTTTAATAACTACCCTAGCCCTAATGCGTACCCTAACCCTAACCCCTACCCTAACCCTAACGCGTACCCTAATCCTAACCCGTACCCTAAACCGAGCCCTAACCCTAACCCTAGCCCATACCCTACGCCGTACCCGTACCCCTCCCCGAACCCGTACCCTAAGCCGTACCCTAACCCTAACCCTAACCCTAACCCTAACCCTAACCCTAAGCTACCCTTGACTGCTTCTGCCTCCAATAGATTTCCTAACACTAGTGTTTTAAGGAACAGGTTAAAAAGAGAATCCTAATGTGATTTCTTGAGAATGGGTGTGTTCCTTATCTTCTCCTAGTGTCTAAACTCTTCTCCATGGCTGGACCCCCAAATAATATTCCTTTACGTGCTAAGGGGTATCTAGAGAGTGGGATAGGTTTAATAACTACCCTAACCCTAACGCGTACCCTAACCCTAACCCCTACCCTAACCCTAACGCGTACCCTAATCCTAACCCGTACCCTAAACCGAGCCCTAACCCTAACACTAACCCTAACCCTAACCCTAGCCCATACCCTATGCCGTACTCGAACCCCTCCCCGAACCTGTACCCTAAGCCGTACCCTAACCCTAACCCTAACCCTAACCCTAAGCTACCCTTGACTGCTGCTGCCTCCAATAGATTTCCTAAGCACTAGTGTTTTAAGGAACAGGTTAAAAAGAGAATCCTAATGTGATTTCTTGAGAATGGGTGTGTTCCTTATCTTATCCTAGTGTCTAAACTCTTCTCCATGGCTGGACCCCCAAATAATATTCCTTTACGTGCTAAGGGGTATCTAGAGTGTGGGATAGGTTTAATAACTACCCTAACCCTAACGCGTACCCTAACCCTAACCCCTACCCTAACCCTAACGCGTACCCTAATCCTAACCCGTACCCTAAACCGAGCCCTAACCCTAAAACTAACCCTAACCCTAACCCTAACCCATATCCTACACCCTACCCGTAACCCTCCCTGGACCCGTAACCTAACCCTCACCCTAACCCTAACCCTAACCCTAAGCTACCCTTGACTGCTTCTGCCTCCAATAGACTTCCTAAGCACTAGTGTTTTAAGGAACAGGTTAAAAAGAGAATCCTAATGTGATTTCTTGATAATGGGTGTGTTCCTTATCTTATCCTAGTGTCTAAACTCTTCTCCATGGCTGGAACCCCAAATAATATTCCCTTACGTGCTAAGGGGTATCTAGAGAGTGGGATAGGTTTAATAACTACCGTCAACCTAACGCGTACCCTAACCCTAACCCCTACCCTAACCCTAACACGTTCCCTGATCCTAACCCGTACCCTAAACCGAGCCCTAAACCTAACACTAACCCTAACCCTAAACCTAACCCATACCCTACGCCCTACCAGAACCCCTCCACGAACCCGTACCCTAAGCCGTACCCTAAACCTCACCCTAACACTAACCCTAACCCTAAGCTACCCTTGACTGCTTCTGCCTCCAATAGATTTCCTAAGCACTAGTGTTTTAAGGAACAGGTTAAAAAGAGAATCCTAATGGGATTTCTTGATAATGGGTGTGTTCCTTTTCTTCTCCTAGTGTCTAAACTCTTCTCCATGGCTGGACCCCCAAATAATATTCCTTTACGTGCTAAGGGGTATCTAGAGAGTGGGATAGGTTTAATAACTACCCTCACCCTAACGCGTACCCTAACCCTAACCCCTACCCTAACCCTAACGCGTACCCTAATCCTAACCCGTACCCTAAACCGAGCCCTAACCCTAACACTAACCCTAACCCTAACCCTAAGCCATAACCTACGCCCTACCCGAACCCCTCCCCGAACCCGTACCCTAAGCCGTACCCTAACCCTCACCCTAACCCTAAACGTAACCCTAAGCTACCCTTGGCTGCTTCTGCCTCCAATAGATTTCCTAAGCACTAGTGTTTTAAGGAACAGGTTAAAAAGAGAATCCTAATGTGATTTCTTGATAATGGGTGTGTTCCTTATCTTCTCCTAGTGTCTAAACTCTTCTCCATGGCTGGACCCCCAAATAATATTCCTTCACGTGCTAAGGGGTATCTAGAGAGTGGGATAGGTTTAATAACTACCCTCACCCTAACGCGTACCCTAACCCTAACCCCTACCCTAACGCATACCCTAATCCTAACCCGTTCCCTAAACCGAGCTCTAAGCCTAACACTAAGCCTAACCCTAACCCTAACCCATAACCTATGCCCTACCCGAACCCCTCCCCGAACCCGTACCCTAAGCCGTACCCTAACCCTCACGCTAACCCTAACCCTAACCCTAGGCTACGCTTGACTGCCTCTGAATCCAATAGATTTCCTAAGCTCTAGTGTTTTAAGGAACAGGTTAAAAAGAGAATCCTAATGTGATTTCTTGATAATGGATGTGTTCCTTATCTTCTCCTAGTGTCTAAACCCTTCTCCATTTCTAGAGCCCCAAATAATATTCCTTTACTTGCTAAGGGGTATCTAGAGAGTGGGATAGATTTAATAACTACACTCACCCTAACGCGTACCCTAACTCTAACCCCTACCCTAACCCTAACGCGTTCCCTGACCCTAACCCGTACCCTAAACCGAGCCCTAACCCTAACACTAACCATAACCTTAAACCTAACCCATACCCTACGCCCTACCCGAACCCCTCCCCGAACCCGTAACCTAAGCCGTACCCTAAACCTCACCCTAACCCTAACCCTATCCCTAAGCTACCCTTGACTGCTTCTGCCTCCAATAGATTTCCTAAGCACTAGTGTTTTAAGGAACAGGTTAAAAAGAGAATCCTAATGTGATTTCTTGAGAATGGGTGTGTTCCTTATCTTATCCTAGTGTCTAAACTCTTCTCCATGGCTGGACCCCCAAATAATATTCCTTTACGTGCTAAGGGGTATCTAGAGAGTGGAATAGGTTTAATAACTACCCTAGCCCTAACGAGTACCCAAACCGTAACACCTACCCTAACCCTAACGCGTACCCTAATCCTAACCCGTAGCCTAAACCGAGCCCTAACCCTAACACTAACCCTAACCCTAACCCTAGCCCATACCCTACGCCATACCCGAACCCCTCCCCGAACCCGTACCCTAAGCCGTACCCTAAACCTAACCCTAACCCTAACCCTAACCCTAAGCTACCCTTGACTGCTTCTGCCTCCAATAGATTTCCTAAGCACTAGTGTTTTAAGGAACAGGTTAAAAAGAGAATCCTAATGTGATTTCTTGAGAATGGGTGTGTTCCTTATCTTATCCTAGTGTCTAAACTCTTCTCCATGGCTGGACCCCCAAATAATATTCCTTTACGTGCTAAGGGGTATCTAGAGAGTGGGATAGGTTTAATAACTACCCTAACCCTAATGCGTACCCTAACCCTAACCCCTACCCTAACCCTAACGCGTACCCTAATCCTAACCCGTATCCTAAAGCGAGCCCTAACCCTAACACTAACCCTAACCCTAACCCTAGCCCATACCCTACGCCGTACCCGAACCCCTCCCCGAACCCGTACCCTAAGCCGTACCCTAACCCTAACCCTAACCCTAACCCTAAGCTACCCTTGACTGCTTCTGCCTCCAATAGATTTCCTAAACACTAGTGTTTTAAGGAACAGGTTAAAAAGAGAATCCTAATGTGATTTCTTGATAATGGATGTGTTCCTTATCTTCTCCTAGTGTCTAAACCCTTCTCCATGGCTAGAGCCCCAAATAATATTCCTTTACTTGCTAAGGGGTATCTAGAGAGTGGGATAGGTTTAATAACTACACTCACCCTAACGCGTACCCTAACCCTAACCCCTACCCTAACCCTAACGCGTTCCCTGATCCTAACCCGTACCCTAAACCGAGCCCTAACCCTAACCCTAACCCTAACCCTAACCCTAAGCTTCCCTTGACTGCTTCTGCCTGCAATAGATTTCCTAAGCACTAGTGTTTTAAGGAACAGGTTAAAAAGAGAATCCTAATGTGATTTCTTGAGAATGGGTGTGTTCCTTATCTTATCCTAGTGTCTAAACTCTTCTCCATGGCTGGACCCCCAAATAATATTCCTTTACGTGCTAAGGGGTATCTAGAGAGTGGGATAGGTTTAATAACTACCCTAGCCCTAACGCGTACCCTAACCCTAACCCCTAACCTAACCCTAACACGTACCCTAATCCTAACCCGTACCCTAAACCGAGCCCGAACCCTAACCCTAGCCCATACCCTACGCCGTACCCGAACCCCTCCCCGAACCCGTACCCTAAGCCGTACCCTAACCCTAACCCTAACCCTAACCCTAACCCTAAGCTACCCTTGACTGCTTCTGCCTCCAATAGATTTCCTAAGCACTAGTGTTTTAAGGAACAGGTTAAAAAGAGAATCCTAATGTGATTTCTTGAGAATGGGTGTGTTCCTTATCTTATCCTAGTGTCTAAACTCTTCTCCATGGCTGGACCCCCAAATAATATTCCTTTACGTGCTAAGGGGTATCTAGAGAGTGGGATAGGTTTAATAACTACCCTAGCCCTAACGCGTACCCTAACCCTAACCCCTACCCTAACCCTAACGCGTACCCTAATCCTAACCCGTACCCTAAACCGAGCCCTAACCCTAACCCTAGCCCATACCCTACGCCGTACCCGAACCCCTCCCCGAACCCGTACCCTAAGCCGTACCCTAACACTAACCCTAACCCTAACCCTAACCCTAAGCTACCCTTGACTGCTTCTGCCTCCAATAGATTTCCTAAACACTAGTGTTTTAAGGAACAGGTTAAAAAGAGAATCCTAATGTGATTTCTTGAGAATGGGTGTGTTCCTTATCTTATCCTAGTGTCTAAACTCTTCTCCATGGCTGGACCCCCAAATAATATTCCTTTACGTGCTAAGGGGTATCTAGAGAGTGGAATAGGTTTAATAACTACCCTAGCACTAACGAGTACCCAAACCGTAACACCTACCCTAACCCTAACGCGTACCCTAATCCTAACCCGTAGCCTAAACCGAGCCCTAACCCTAACACTAACCCTAACCCTAACCCTAGCCCATACCCTACGCCATACCCGAACCCCTCCCCGAACCCGTACCCTAAGCCGTACCCTAAACCTAACCCTAACCCTAACCCTAACCCTAAGCTACCCTTGACTGCTTCTGCCTCCAATAGATTTCCTAAGCACTAGTGTTTTAAGGAACAGGTTAAAAAGAGAATCCTAATGTGATTTCTTGAGAATGGGTGTGTTCCTTATCTTATCCTAGTGTCTAAACTCTTCTCCATGGCTGGACCCCCAAATAATATTCCTTTACGTGCTAAGGGGTATCTAGAGAGTGGGATAGGTTTAATAACTACCCTAACCCTAATGCGTACCCTAACCCTAACCCCTACCCTAACCCTAACGCGTACCCTAATCCTAACCCGTATCCTAAAGCGAGCCCTAACCCTAACACTAACCCTAACCCTAACCCTAGCCCATACCCTACGCCGTACCCGAACCCCTCCCCGAACCCGTACCCTAAGCCGTACCCTAACCCTAACCCTAACCCTAACCCTAAGCTACCCTTGACTGCTTCTGCCTCCAATAGATTTCCTAAACACTAGTGTTTTAAGGAACAGGTTAAAAAGAGAATCCTAATGTGATTTCTTGATTATGGATGTGTTCCTTATCTTCTCCTAGTGTCTAAACCCTTCTCCATGGCTAGAGCCCCAAATAATATTCCTTTACTTGCTAAGGGGTATCTAGAGAGTGGGATAGGTTTAATAACTACACTCACCCTAACGCGTACCCTAACCCTAACCCCTACCCTAACCCTAACGCGTTCCCTGATCCTAACCCGTACCCTAAACCGAGCCCTAACCCTAACCCTAACCCTAACCCTAACCCTAAGCTACCCTTGACTGCTTCTGCCTGCAATAGATTTCCTAAGCACTAGTGTTTTAAGGAACAGGTTAAAAAGAGAATCCTAATGTGATTTCTTGAGAATGGGTGTGTTCCTTATCTTATCCTAGTGTCTAAACTCTTCTCCATGGCTGGACCCCCAAATAATATTCCTTTACGTGCTAAGGGGTATCTAGAGAGTGGGATAGGTTTAATAACTACCCTAGCCCTAACGCGTACCCTAACCCTAACCCCTAACCTAACCCTAACACGTACCCTAATCCTAACCCGTACCCTAAACCGAGCCCGAACCCTAACCCTAGCCCATACCCTACGCCGTACCCGAACCCCTCCCCGAACCCGTACCCTAAGCCGTACCCTAACCCTAACCCTAACCCTAACCCTAACCCTAAGCTACCCTTGACTGCTTCTGCCTCCAATAGATTTCCTAAGCACTAGTGTTTTAAGGAACAGGTTAAAAAGAGAATCCTAATGTGATTTCTTGAGAATGGGTGTGTTCCTTATCTTATCCTAGTGTCTAAACTCTTCTCCATGGCTGGACCCCCAAATAATATTCCTTTACGTGCTAAGGGGTATCTAGAGAGTGGGATAGGTTTAATAACTACCCTAGCCCTAATGCGTACCCTAACCCTAACCCCTAACCTAACCCTAACGCGTACCCTAATCCTAACCCGTACCCTAAACCGAGCCCTAACCCTAACCCTAGCCCATACCCTACGCCGTACCCGAACCCCTCCCCGAACCCGTACCCTAAGCCGTACCCTAACACTAACCCTAACCCTAACCCTAACCCTAAGCTACCCTTGACTGCTTCTGCCTCCAATAGATTTCCTAAACACTAGTGTTTTAAGGAACAGGTTAAAAAGAGAATCCTAATGTGATTTCTTGAGAATGGGTGTGTTCCTTATCTTATCCTAGTGTCTAAACTCTTCTCCATGGCTGGACCCCCAAATAATATTCCTTTACGTGCTAAGGGGTATCTAGAGAGTGGGATAGGTTTAATAACTACCCTAGCCCTAACGAGTACCCTAACCCTAACCCCTACCATAACACTAACGCGTACCCTAATCCTAACCCGTACCCTAAACCGAGCCCTAACCCTAACACTAACCCTAACCCTAACCCTAGCCCATACCCTACGCCGTACCCGAACCCCTCCCCGAACCCGTACCCTAAGCCGTACCCTAACCCTAACCCTAACCCTAAGCTACCCTTGACTGCTTCTGCCTCCAATAGATTTCCTAAGCACTAGTGTTTTAAGGAACAGGTTAAAAAGAGAATCCTAATGTGATTTCTTGAGAATGGGTGTGTTCCTTATCTTATCCTAGTGTCTAAACTCTTCTCCATGGCTGGACCCCCAAATAATATTCCTTTACGTGCTAAGGGGTATCTAGAGAGTGGGATAGGTATAATAACTACCCTAGCCCTAACGCGTACCCTAACCCTAACCCCTACCCTAACCCTAACGCGTACCCTAATCCTAACCCATACCCTAAACCGAGCCCTAACCCTAACACTAACCCTAACCCTAACCCTAGCCCATACCCTACGCCGTACACGAACCCCTCCCCGAACCCGTACCCTAAGCCGTACCCTAACCCTAACCCTAACCCTAACACTAACCCTAAGCTACCCTTGACTGCTTCTGCCTCCAATAGATATCCTAAGCACTAGTGTTTTAAGGAACAGGTTAAAAAGAGAATCTTAATGTGATTTCTTGAGAATGGGTGTGTTCCTTATCTTATCCTAGTGTCTAAACTCTTCTCCATGGCTGGACCCCCAAATAATATTCCTTTACGTGCTAAGGGGTATCTAGAGAGTGGGATAGGTTTAATAACTACCCTAGCCCTAACGCGTACCCTAACCCTAACCCCTACCCTAACCCTAACGCGTACCCTAATCCTAACCCGTACCCTAAACCGAGCCCTAACCCTAACCCTAGCCCATACCCTACGCCGTACCCGAACCCCTCCCCGAACCAGTACCCTAAGCCGTACCCTAACCCTAACCCTAACCCTAACCCTAAGCTACCCTTGACTGCTTCTGCCTCCAATCGATTTCCTAAGCACTAGTGTTTTAAGGAACAGGTTAAAAAGAGAATCCTAATGTGATTTCTTGATAATGGGTGTGTTCCTTTTCTTCTCCTAGTGTCTAAACTCTTCTCCATGGCTGGACCCCCAAATAATATTCCTTCACGTGCTAAGGGGTATCTAGAGAGTGGGATAGGTTTAATAACTACCCTCACCCTAACGCGTACCCTAACCCTAACCCCTACCCTAACCCTAACGCGTTCCCTGATCCTAACCCGTACCCTAAACCGAGCCCTATCCCTAACACTAACCCTAACCCTAAACCTAACCCATACCCTACGCCCTACCCGAACCCCTCCCCGAACCCGTACCCTAAGCCGTACCCTAAACCTCACCCTAACCCTAACCCTAACCCTAAGCTACCCTTGACTGCTTCTGCCTCCAATAGATTTCCTAAGCACTAGTGTTTTAAGGAACAGGTTAAAAAGAGAATCCTAATGTGATTTCTTGAGAATGGGTGTGTTCCTTATCTTATGCTAGTGTCTAAACTCTTCTCCATAGCTGGACCCCCAAATAATATTCCTTTACGTGCTAAGGGGTATCTAGAGAGTGGTATAGGTTTAATAACTACCCTAACCCTAACGCGTACCCTAATCCTAACCCGTACCCTAAACCGAGCCCTAACCCTAACACTAACCCTAACCCTAACCCTAGCCCATACCCTACGCCGTACCCGAACCCCTCCCCGAACCCGTACCCTAAGCCGTACCCTAACCCTAACCCTAACCCTAACCCTAAGCTACCCTTGACTGCTTCTGCCTCCAATAGATTTCCTAAGCACTAGTGTTTTAAGGAACAGGTTAAAAAGAGAATCCTAATGTGATTTCTTGAGAATGGGTGTGTTCCTTATCTTATCCTAGTGTCTAAACTCTTCTCCATGGCTGGACCCCCAAATAATATTCCTTTACGTGCTAAGGGGTATCTAGAGAGTGGGATAGGTTTAATAACTACCCTAGCCCTAACGAGTACCCTAACCCTAACCCCTACCATAACCCTAACGCGTACCCTAATCCTAACCCGTACCCTAAACCGAGCCCTAACCCTAACACTAACCCTAACCCTAACCCTAGCCCATACCCTACGCCGTACCCGAACCCCTCCCCGAACCCGTACCCTAAGCCGTACCCTAACCCTAACCCTAACCCTAACCCTAAGCTACCCTTGACTGCTTCTGCCTCCAATAGATTTCCTAAGCACTAGTGTTTTAAGGAACAGGTTAAAAAGAGAATCCTAATGTGATTTCTTGATAATGGGTGTGTTCCTTTTCTTCTCCTAGTGTCTAAACTCTTCTCCTTGGCTGGACCCCCATATAATATTCCTTTATGTGCTAAGGGGTATCTAGAGAGTGGGATAGGTTTAATAACTACCCTCACCCTAACGCGTACCCTAACCCTAACCCCTACCCTAACCCTAATGCGTTGCCTAATCCTAACTCGTACCATAAACCGAGCCCTAACCTTCATCCTAACCCATACGCTGCGCCGGACCCGAACCCCTCCACGAACCCGTACCCTAAGCTGTACCCTAACCCTAACCCTAATCCTAAGCTACCCTTGACTGCTTCTGCCTCCAATAGATTTCCTAAGCCCTAGTGTTTTAAGGAACAGGTTAAAAAGAGAATCCTAATGTGATTTCTTGATAATGGGTGTGTTCCTTTTCTTCTCCTAGTGTCTAAACTCTTCTCCATGGCTGGATCCCCAAATAATATTCCCTTACGTGCTAAGGGGTATCTAGAGAGTGGGATAGGTTTAATAACTGCCCTCACCCTAACGCGTACCCTAACCCTAACCCCTACCCTAACCCTAACGCGTACCCTAATCCTAACCCGTATCCTAAACCGAGCCCTAACCCTAACACTAACCCTAACCCTAACCCTAACACATACCCTACGCCCTACCCGAACCCCTCCCCGAACCCGTAACCTAAGCCGTACCCTAACCCTCACACTAACCCTAACCCTAACCCTAAGCTACGCTTGACTGCTTCTGCCTCCAATAGGTTTCCTAGGCACTAGTGATTTAAGGAACAGGTTAAAAAGAGAATCCTTATGTGATTTCTTGATAATGGGTGTGTTCCTTATCTTCTCCTAGTGTCTAAACTCTTCTCCATGGCTGGACCCCCAAATAATATTCCTTTACGTGCTAAGGGGTATCTAGAGAGTGGGATAGGTTTAATAACTTCCCTCACCCTAACGCGTACCCTAACCCTAACCCCTACCCTAACCCTAACGCGTACACTAATCCTAACCCGTACCCTAAACCGAGCCCTAAACCTAACACTAACCCTAACCGTAACCCTATCCAATATCCTATGCCCTACTCGAGCCCCTCCCCGAACCCGTACCCTAAGCCGTACCCTAACCGTCACCCTAACCCTAACACTAACCCTAAGCTACCCTTGACTGCTTCTGCCTCAAATAGATTTCCTAAGCACTAGTGTTTTAAGGAACAGGTTAAAAAGAGAATCCTAATGTGATTTCTTGAGAATGGGTGTGTTCCTTATCTTATCCTAGTGTCTAAACTCTTCTCCATGGCTGGACCCCCAAATAATATTCCTTTACGTGCTAAGGGGTATCTAGAGAGTGGGATAGGTTTAATAACTAGCCTAGCCCTAACGCGTACCCTAACCCTAACCCCTACCCTAACCCTAACGCGTACCCTAATCCTAACCCGTACCCTAAACCGAGCCCTAACCCTAACCCTAGCCCATACCCTACGCCGTACCCGTACCCCTCCCCGAACCCGTACCCTAAGCCGTACCCTAACCCTAACCCTAACCCTAACCCTAACCCTAACACTAACCCTAAGCTACCCTTGACTGCTTCTGCCTCCAATAGATTTCCTAACACTAGTGTTTTAAGGAACAGGTTAAAAAGAGAATCCTAATGTGATTTCTTGAGAATGGGTGTGTTCCTTATCTTATCCTAGTGTCTAAACTCTTCTCCATGGCTGGACCCCCAAATAATATTCCTTTACGTGCTAAGGGGTATCTAGAGAGTGGGATAGGTTTAATAACTACCCTAACCCTAACGCGTACCCTAACCCTAACCCCTACCCTAACCCTAACGCGTACCCTAATCCTAACCCGTACCCTAAACCGAGCCCTAACCCTAACACTAACCCTAACCCTAACCCTAGCCCATACCCTATGCCGTACTCGAACCCCTCCCCGAACCCGTACCCTAAGCCGTACCCTAACCCTAACCCTAACCCTAACCCTAAGCTACCCTTGACTGCTTCTGCCTCCAATAGATTTCCTAAGCACTAGTGTTTTAAGGAACAGGTTAAAAAGAGAATCCTAATGTGATTTCTTGAGAATGGGTGTGTTCCTCATCTTCTCCTAGTGTCTAAACTCTTCTCCATGGCTGGACCCCCAAATAATATTCCTTTACGTGCTAAGGGGTATCTAGAGTGTGGGATAGGTTTAATAACTACCCTAACCCTAACGCGTACCCTAACCCTAACCCCTACCCTAACCCTAACGCGTACCCTAATCCTAACCCGTATCCTAAACCGAGCCCTAACCCTAACACTAACCCTAACCCTAACCCTAACACATACCCTACGCCCTACCCGAACCCCTCCCCGAACCCGTAACCTAAGCCGTACCCTAACCCTCACACTAACCCTAACCCTAACCCTAAGCTACGCTTGACTGCTTCTGCCTCCAATAGGTTTCCTAGGCACTAGTGATTTAAGGAACAGGTTAAAAAGAGAATCCTTATGTGATTTCTTGATAATGGGTGTGTTCCTTATCTTCTCCTAGTGTCTAAACTCTTCTCCATGGCTGGACCCCCAAATAATATTCCTTTACGTGCTAAGGGGTATCTAGAGAGTGGGATAGGTTTAATAACTTCCCTCACCCTAACGCGTACCCTAACCCTAACCCCTACCCTAACCCTAACGCGTACACTAATCCTAACCCATACCCTAAACCGAGCCCTAAACCTAACACTAACCCTAACCGTAACCCTATCCAATATCCTATGCCCTACTCGAGCCCCTCCCCGAACCCGTACCCTAAGCCGTACCCTAACCGTCACCCTAACCCTAACACTAACCCTAAGCTACCCTTGACTGCTTCTGCCTCAAATAGATTTCCTAAGCACTAGTGTTTTAAGGAACAGGTTGAAAAGAGAATCCTAATGTGATTTCTTGAAAATGGGTGTGTTCCTTATCTTATCCTAGTGTCTAAACTCTTCTCCATGGCTGGACCCCCAAATAATATTCCTTTACGTGCTAAGGGGTATCTAGAGAGTGGGATAGGTTTAATAACTACCCTAGCCCTAACGCGTACCCTAACCCTAACCCCTACCCTAACCCTAACGCGTACCCTAATCCTAACCCGTACCCTAAACCGAGCCCTAACCCTAACCCTAGCCCATACCCTACGCCGTACCCGTACCCCTCCCCGAACCCGTACCCTAAGCCGTACCCTAACACTAACCCTAACCCTAACCCTAACCCTAAGCTACCCTTGACTGCTTCTGCCTCCAATAGATTTCCTAACACTAGTGTTTTAAGGAACAGGTTAAAAAGAGAATCCTAATGTGATTTCTTGAGAATGGGTGTGTTCCTTATCTTATCCTAGTGTCTAAACTCTTCTCCATGGCTGGACCCCCAAATAATATTCCTTTACGTGCTAAGGGGTATCTAGAGAGTGGGATAGGTTTAATAACTACCCTAACCCTAACGCGTACCCTAACCCTAACCCCTACCCTAACCCTAACGCGTACCCTAATCCTAACCCGTACCCTAAACCGAGCCCTAACCCTAACACTAACCCTAACCCTAACCCTAGCCCATACCCTATGCCGTACTCGAACCCCTCCCCGAACCTGTACCCTAAGCCGTACCCTAACCCTAACCCTAACCCTAACCCTAAGCTACCCTTGACTGCTTCTGCCTCCAATAGATTTCCTAAGCACTAGTGTTTTAAGGAACAGGTTAAAAAGAGAATCCTAATGTGATTTCTTGAGAATGGGTGTGTTCCTTATCTTATCCTAGTGTCTAAACTCTTCTCCATGGCTGGACCCCCAAATAATATTCCTTTACGTGCTAAGGGGTATCTAGAGAGTGGGATAGGTTTAATAACTACCCTAGCCCTAACGCGTACCCTAACCCTAACCCCTACCCTAACCCTAACGCGTACCCTAATCCTAACCCGTACCCTAAACCGAGCCCTAAACCTAACCCTAGCCCATACCCTACGCCGTACCCGAACCCCTCCCCGAACCGGTACCCTAAGCCGTACCCTAACCCTAATCCTAACCCTAACCCTAACCCTAAGCTACCCTTGACTGCTTCTGCCTCCAATAGATTTCCTAAGCACTAGTGTTTTAAGGAACAGGTTAAAAAGAGAATCCTAATGTGATTTCTTGAGAATGGGTGTGTTCCTTATCTTCTCCTAGTGTCTAAACTCTTCTCCATGGCTGGACCCCCAAATAATATTCCTTTACGTGCTAAGGGGTATCTAGAGAGTGGGATAGGTTTAATAACTACCCTAACCCTAATGCGTACCCTAACCCTAACCCCTACCCTAACCCTAACGCGTACCCTAATCCTAACCCGTATCCTAAACCGAGCCCTAACCCTAACACTAACCCTAACCCTAACCCTAGCCCATACCCTACGCCGTACCGAACCCCTCCCCGAACCCGTACCCTAAGCCGTACCCTAACACTAACCCTAACCCTAAGCTAACCTTGACTGCTTCTGCCTCCAATAGATTTCCTAAACACTAGTGTTTTAAGGAACAGGTTAAAAAGAGAATCCTAATGTGATTTCTTGAGAATGGGTGTGTTCCTTATCTTATCCTAGTGTCTAAACTCTTCTCCATGGCTGGACCCCCAAATAATATTCCTTTACGTGCTAAGGGGTATCTAGAGAGTGGGATAGGTTTAATAACTACCCTAGCCCTAACGAGTACCCTAACCCTAACCCCTACCATAACACTAACGCGTACCCTAATCCTAACCCGTACCCTAAACCGAGCCCTAACCCTAACACTAACCCTAACCCTAACCCTAGCCCATACCCTACGCCGTACCCGAACCCCTCCCCGAACCCGTACCCTAAGCCGTACCCTAACCCTAACCCTAACCCTAAGCTACCCTTGACTGCTTCTGCCTCCAATAGATTTCCTAAGCACTAGTGTTTTAAGGAACAGGTTAAAAAGAGAATCCTAATGTGATTTCTTGAGAATGGGTGTGTTCCTTATCTTATCCTAGTGTCTAAACTCTTCTCCATGGCTGGACCCCCAAATAATATTCCTTTACGTGCTAAGGGGTATCTAGAGAGTGGGATAGGTATAATAACTACCCTAGCCCTAACGCGTACCCTAACCCTAACCCCTACCCTAACCCTAACGCGTACCCTAATCCTAACCCATACCCTAAACCGAGCCCTAACCCTAACACTAACCCTAACCCTAACCCTAGCCCATACCCTACGCCGTACACGAACCCCTCCCCGAACCCGTACCCTAAGCCGTACCCTAACCCTAACCCTAACCCTAACACTAACCCTAAGCTACCCTTGACTGCTTCTGCCTCCAATAGATATCCTAAGCACTAGTGTTTTAAGGAACAGGTTAAAAAGAGAATCCTAATGTGATTTCTTGAGAATGGGTGTGTTCCTTATCTTATCCTAGTGTCTAAACTCTTCTCCATGGCTGGACCCCCAAATAATATTCCTTTACGTGCTAAGGGGTATCTAGAGAGTGGGATAGGTTTAATAACTACCCTAGCCCTAACGCGTACCCTAACCCTAACCCCTACCCTAACCCTAACGCGTACCCTAATCCTAACCCATACCCTAAACCGAGCCCTAACCCTAACCCTAGCCCATACCCTACGCCGTACCCGAACCCCTCCCCGAACCCGTACCCTAAGCCGTACCCTAACCCTAACCCTAACCCTAACCCTAACCCTAAGCTACCCTTGACTGCTTCTGCCTCCAATCGATTTCCTAAGCACTAGTGTTTTAAGGAACAGGTTAAAAAGAGAATCCTAATGTGATTTCTTGATAATGGGTGTGTTCCTTTTCTTCTCCTAGTGTCTAAACTCTTCTCCATGGCTGGACCCCCAAATAATATTCCTTCACGTGCTAAGGGGTATCTAGAGAGTGGGATAGGTTTAATAACTACCCTCACCCTAACGCGTACCCTAACCCTAACCCCTACCCTAACCCTAACGTGTTCCCTGATCCTAACCCGTACCCTAAACCGAGCCCTAACCCTAACACTAACCCTAACCCTAAACCTAACCCATACCCTACGCCCTACCCGAACCCCTCCCCGAACCCGTACCCTAAGCCGTACCCTAAACCTCACCCTAACCCTAACCCTAACCCTAAGCTACCCTTGACTGCTTCTGCCTCCAATAGATTTCCTAAGCACTAGTGTTTTAAGGAACAGGTTAAAAAGAGAATCCTAATGTGATTTCTTGAGAATGGGTGTGTTCCTTATCTTATCCTAGTGTCTAAACTCTTCTCCATGGCTGGACCCCCAAATAATATTCCTTTACGTCCTAAGGGGTATCTAGAGAGTGGTATAGGTTTAATAACTACCCTAACCCTAACGCGTACCCTAATCCTAACCCGTACCCTAAACCGAGCCCTAACCCTAACACTAACCCTAACCCTAACCCTAGCCCATACCCTACGCCGTACCCGAACCCCTCCCCGAACCCGTACCCTAAGCCGTACCCTAACCCTAACCCTAACCCTAACCCTAAGCTACCCTTGACTGCTTCTGCCTCCAATAGATTTCCTAAGCACTAGTGTTTTAAGGAACAGGTTAAAAAGAGAATCCTAATGTGATTTCTTGAGAATGGGTGTGTTCCTTATCTTATCCTAGTGTCTAAACTCTTCTCCATGGCTGGACCCCCAAATAATATTCCTTTACGTGCTAAGGGGTATCTAGAGAGTGGGATAGGTATAATAACTACCCTAGCCCTAACGCGTACCCTAACCCTAACCCCTACCCTAACCCTAACGCGTACCCTAATCCTAACCCATACCCTAAACCGAGCCCTAACCCTAACACTAACCCTAACCCTAACCCTAGCCCATACCCTACGCCGTACACGAACCCCTCCCCGAACCCGTACCCTAAGCCGTACCCTAACCCTAACCCTAACCCTAACACTAACCCTAAGCTACCCTTGACTGCTTCTGCCTCCAATAGATATCCTAAGCACTAGTGTTTTAAGGAACAGGTTAAAAAGAGAATCCTAATGTGATTTCTTGAGAATGGGTGTGTTCCTTATCTTATCCTAGTGTCTAAACTCTTCTCCATGGCTGGACCCCCAAATAATATTCCTTTACGTGCTAAGGGGTATCTAGAGAGTGGGATAGGTTTAATAACTACCCTAGCCCTAACGCGTACCCTAACCCTAACCCCTACCCTAACCCTAACGCGTACCCTAATCCTAACCCATACCCTAAACCGAGCCCTAACCCTAACCCTAGCCCATACCCTACGCCGTACCCGAACCCCTCCCCGAACCCGTACCCTAAGCCGTACCCTAACCCTAACCCTAACCCTAACCCTAACCCTAAGCTACCCTTGACTGCTTCTGCCTCCAATCGATTTCCTAAGCACTAGTGTTTTAAGGAACAGGTTAAAAAGAGAATCCTAATGTGATTTCTTGATAATGGGTGTGTTCCTTTTCTTCTCCTAGTGTCTAAACTCTTCTCCATGGCTGGACCCCCAAATAATATTCCTTCACGTGCTAAGGGGTATCTAGAGAGTGGGATAGGTTTAATAACTACCCTCACCCTAACGCGTACCCTAACCCTAACCCCTACCCTAACCCTAACGTGTTCCCTGATCCTAACCCGTACCCTAAACCGAGCCCTAACCCTAACACTAACCCTAACCCTAAACCTAACCCATACCCTACGCCCTACCCGAACCCCTCCCCGAACCCGTACCCTAAGCCGTACCCTAAACCTCACCCTAACCCTAACCCTAACCCTAAGCTACCCTTGACTGCTTCTGCCTCCAATAGATTTCCTAAGCACTAGTGTTTTAAGGAACAGGTTAAAAAGAGAATCCTAATGTGATTTCTTGAGAATGGGTGTGTTCCTTATCTTATCCTAGTGTCTAAACTCTTCTCCATGGCTGGACCCCCAAATAATATTCCTTTACGTGCTAAGGGGTATCTAGAGAGTGGGATAGGTTTAATAACTACCCTAGCCCTAACGAGTACCCTAACCCTAACCCCTACCATAACCCTAACGCGTACCCTAATCCTAACCCGTACCCTAAACCGAGCCCTAACCCTAACACTAACCCTAACCCTAACCCTAGCCCATACCCTACGCCTTACCCGAACCCCTCCCCGAACCCGTACCCTAAGCCGTACCCTAACCCTAACCCTAACCCTAACCCTAAGCTACCCTTGACTGCTTCTGCCTCCAATAGATTTCCTAAGCACTAGTGTTTTAAGGAACAGGTTAAAAAGAGAATCCTAATGTGATTTCTTGAGAATGGGTGTGTTCCTTATCTTATCCTAGTGTCTAAACTCTTCTCCATGGCTGGACCCCCAAATAATATTCCTTTACGTGCTAAGGGGTATCTAGAGAGTGGGATAGGTTTAATAACTACCCTAACCCTAACGCGTACCCTAACCCTAACCCCTACCCTAACCCTAACGCGTACCTTAATCCTAACCCGTACCCTAAACCGAGCCCTAACCCTAACACTAAACCTAACCCTAACCCTAGCCCATACCCTACGCCGTACCCGAACCCCTCCCGAAACCGTACCCTAAGCCGTACCCTAACCCTAACCCTAACCCTAACCCTAACCCTAAGCTACCCTTGACTGCTTCTGCCTCCAATAGATTTCCTAAGCACTAGTGTTTTAAGGAACAGGTTAAAAAGAGAATCCTAATGTGATTTCTTGATAATGGGTGTGTTCCTTTTCTTCTCCTAGTGTCTAAACTCTTCTCCTTGGCTGGACCCCCATATAATATTCCTTTATGTGCTAAGGGGTATCTAGAGAGTGGGATAGGTTTAATAACTACCCTCACCCTAACGCGTACCCTAACCCTAACCCCTACCCTAACCCTAATGCGTTGCCTAATCCTAACTCGTACCATAAACCGAGCCCTAACCCTCATCCTAACCCATACGCTGCGCCGGACCCGAACCCCTCCACGAACCCGTACCCTAAGCTGTACCCTAACCCTAACCCTAATCCTAAGCTACCCTTGACTGCTTCTGCCTCCAATAGATTTCCTAAGCCCTAGTGTTTTAAGGAACAGGTTAAAAAGAGAATCCTAATGTGATTTCTTGATAATGGGTGTGTTCCTTTTCTTCTCCTAGTGTCTAAACTCTTCTCCATGGCTGGACCCCCAAATAATATTCCCTTACGTGCTAAGGGGTATCTAGAGAGTGGGATAGGTTTAATAACTGCCCTCACCCTAACGCGTACCCTAACCCTAACCCCTACCCTAACCCTAACGCGTACCCTAATCCTAACCCGTATCCTAAACCGAGCCCTAACCCTAACACTAACCCTAACCCTAACCCTAACAAATACCCTACGCCCTACCCGAACCCCTCCCCAAACCCGTACCGTAAGCCGTACCCTAACCCTAACCCTAACCCTAAGCTACCCTTGACTGCTTCTGCCTCCAATAGATTTCCTAAGCACTAGTGTTTTAAGGAACAGGTTAAAAAGAGAATCCTAATGTGATTTCTTGAGAATGGGTGTGTTCCTTATCTTATCCTAGTGTCTAAACTCTTCTCCATGGCTGGACCCCCAAATAATATTACTTTACGTGCTAAGGGGTATCTAGAGAGTGGGATAGGTTTAATAACTACCCTAACCCTAACGCGTACCCTAACCCTAACCCTACCCTAACCCTAACGCGTACCCTAATCCTAACCCGTACCCTAAACCGAGCCCTAACCCTAACACTAACCCTAACCCTAACCCTAGCCCATACCCTACACCGTACCCGAACCCCTCCCCGAACCCGTACCCTAAGCCGTACCCTAACCCTAACCCTAACCCTAACCCTAACCCTAACCCTAAGCTACCCTTGACTGCTTCTGCCTCCAATAGATTTCCTAAGCACTAGTGTTTTAAGGAACAGGTTAAAAAGAGAATCCTAATGTGGTTTCTTGAGAATGGGGTGTGTTCCTTATCTTATCCTAGTGTCTAAACTCTTCTCCATGGCTGGACCCCCAAATAATATTCCTTTACGTGCTAAGGGGTATCTAGAGAGTGGGATAGGTTTAATAACTTCCCTCACCCTAACGCGTACCCTAACCCTAACCCCTACCCTAACCCTAACGCGTACACTAATCCTAACCCGTACCCTAAACCGAGCCCTAAACCTAACACTAACCCTAACCGTAACCCTATCCAATATCCTATGCCCTACTCGAGCCCCTCCCCGAACCCGTACCCTAAGCCGTAACCCTAAACCGTCACCCTAACCCTAACACTAACCCTAAGCTACCCTTGACTGCTTCTGCCTCCAATAGATTTCCTAAGCACTAGTGTTTTAAGGAACAGGTTAAAAAGAGAATCCTAATGTGATTTCTTGAGAATGGGTGTGTTCCTTATCTTATCCTAGTGTCTAAACTCTTCTCCATGGCTGGACCCCCAAATAATATTCCTTTACGTGCTAAGGGTATCTAGAGAGTGGGATAGGTTTAATAACTACCCTAACCCTAACGCGTACCCTAACCCTAACCCCTACCCTAACCCTAACGCGTACCCTAAACCTAACCCGTACCCTAAACCGAGCCCTAACCCTAACACTAACCGTAACCCTAACCCTAGCCCATACCCTATGCCGTACTCGAACCCCTCCCCGAACCCGTACCCTAAGCCGTACCCCTAACCCTAACCCTAACCCTAACCCTAAGCTACCCTTGACTGCTTCTGCCTCCAATAGATTTCCTAAGCACTAGTGTTTTAAGGAACAGGTTAAAAAGAGAATCCTAATGTGAATTTCTTGAGAATGGGTGTGTTCCTTATCTTATCCTAGTGTCTAAACTCTTCTCCATGGCTGACCCCCAAATAATATTCCTTTACGTGCTAAGGGGTATCTAGAGTGTGGGATAGTTTAATAACTACCCTAACCCTAACGTGTACCCTAAACCCTAACCCCTACCCTAACCCTAAACGCGTACCCTAATCCTAACCCGTATCCTAAACCGAGCCCTAACCCTAACACTAACCCTAACCCTAACCCTAACACATACCCTACGCCCCTACCCGAAACCCCTCCCCGAACCCGTAACCTAAGCCGTACCCTAACCCTCACACTAACCCTAACCCTAACCCTAAGCTACGCTTGACTGCTTCTGCCTCCAATAGGTTTCCTAGGCACTAGTGATTTAAGGAACAGGTTAAAAAGAGAATCCTTATGTGATTTCTTGATAATGGGTGTGTTCCTTATCTTCTCCTAGTGTCTAAACTCTTCTCCATGGCTGGACCCCCAAATAATATTCCTTTACGTGCTAAGGGGTATCTAGAGAGTGGGATAGGTTTAATAACTTCCCTCACCCTAACGCGTACCCTAACCCTAACCCCTACCCTAACCCTAACGCGTACACTAATCCTAACCCGTACCCTAAACCGAGCCCTAAACCTAACACTAACCCTAACCGTAACCCTATCCAATATCCTATGCCCTACTCGAGCCCCTCCCCGAACCCGTACCCTAAGCCGTACCCTAACCGTCACCCTAACCCTAACACTAACCCTAAGCTACCCTTGACTGCTTCTGCCTCAAATAGATTTCCTAAGCACTAGTGTTTTAAGGAACAGGTTAAAAAGAGAATCCTAATGTGATTTCTTGAAAATGGGTGTGTTCCTTATCTTATCCTAGTGTCTAAACTCTTCTCCATGGCTGGACCCCCAAATAATATTCCTTTACGTGCTAAGGGGTATCTAGAGAGTGGGATAGGTTTAATAACTACCCTAGCCCTAACGCGTACCCTAACCCTAACCCCTACCCTAACCCTAACGCGTACCCTAATCCTAACCCGTACCCTAAACCGAGCCCTAACCCTAACCCTAGCCCATACCCTACGCCGTACCCGTACCCCTCCCCGAACCCGTACCCTAAGCCGTACCCTAACCCTAACCCTAACCCTAACCCTAACCCTAAGCTACCCTTGACTGCTTCTGCCTCCAATAGATTTCCTAACACTAGTGTTTTAAGGAACAGGTTAAAAAGAGAATCCTAATGTGATTTCTTGAGAATGGGTGTGTTCCTTATCTTATCCTAGTGTCTAAACTCTTCTCCATGGCTGGACCCCCAAATAATATTCCTTTACGTGCTAAGGGGTATCTAGAGAGTGGGATAGGTTTAATAACTACCCTCACCCTAACGCGTACCCTAACCCTAACCCCTACCCTAACCCTAATGCGTTGCCTAATCCTAACTCGTACCATAAACCGAGCCCTAACCCTCATCCTAACCCATACGCTGCGCCGGACCCGAACCCCTCCACGAACCCGTACCCTAAGCTGTACCCTAACCCTAACCCTAATCCTAAGCTACCCTTGACTGCTTCTGCCTCCAATAGATTTCCTAAGCCCTAGTGTTTTAGGGAACAGGTTAAAAAGAGAATCCTAATGTGATTTCTTGATAATGGGTGTGTTCCTTTTCTTCTCCTAGTGTCTAAACTCTTCTCCATGGCTGGACCCCCAAATAATATTCCCTTACGTGCTAAGGGGTATCTAGAGAGTGGGATAGGTTTAATAACTGCCCTCACCCTAACGCGTACCCTAACCCTAACCCCTACCCTAACCCTAACGCGTACCCTAATCCTAACCCGTACCCTAAACCGAGCCCTAACCCTAACCCTAGCCCATACCCTACGCCGTACCCGTACCCCTCCCCGAACCCGTACCCTAAGCCGTACCCTAACCCTAACCCTAACCCTAACCCTAACCCTAAGCTACCCTTGACTGCTTCTGCCTCCAATAGATTTCCTAACACTAGTGTTTTAAGGAACAGGTTAAAAAGAGAATCCTAATGTGATTTCTTGAGAATGGGTGTGTTCCTTATCTTATCCTAGTGTCTAAACTCTTCTCCATGGCTGGACCCCCAAATAATATTCCTTTACGTGCTAAGGGGTATCTAGAGAGTGGGATAGGTTTAATAACTACCCTAACCCTAACGCGTACCCTAACCCTAACCCCTACCCTAACCCTAACGCGTACCCTAATCCTAACCCGTACCCTAAACCGAGCCCTAACCCTAACACTAACCCTAACCCTAACCCTAGCCCATACCCTATGCCGTACTCGAACCCCTCCCCGAACCCGTACCCTAAGCCGTACCCTAACCCTAACCCTAACCCTAACCCTAAGCTACCCTTGACTGCTTCTGCCTCCAATAGATTTCCTAAGCACTAGTGTTTTAAGGAACAGGTTAAAAAGAGAATCCTAATGTGATTTCTTGAGAATGGGTGTGTTCCTTATCTTCTCCTAGTGTCTAAACTCTTCTCCATGGCTGGACCCCCAAATAATATTCCTTTACGTGCTAAGGGGTATCTAGAGTGTGGGATAGGTTTAATAACTACCCTAACCCTAACGCGTACCCTAACCCTAACCCCTACCCTAACCCTAACGCGTACCCTAATCCTAACCCGTATCCTAAACCGAGCCCTAACCCTAACACTAACCCTAACCCTAACCCTAACACATACCCTACGCCCTACCCGAACCCCTCCCCGAACCCGTAACCTAAGCCGTACCCTAACCCTCACACTAACCCTAACCCTAACCCTAAGCTACGCTTGACTGCTTCTGCCTCCAATAGGTTTCCTAGGCACTAGTGATTTAAGGAACAGGTTAAAAAGAGAATCCTTATGTGATTTCTTGATAATGGGTGTGTTCCTTATCTTCTCCTAGTGTCTAAACTCTTCTCCATGGCTGGACCCCCAAATAATATTCCTTTACGTGCTAAGGGGTATCTAGAGAGTGGGATAGGTTTAATAACTTCCCTCACCCTAACGCGTACCCTAACCCTAACCCCTACCCTAACCCTAACGCGTACACTAATCCTAACCCGTACCCTAAACCGAGCCCTAAACCTAACACTAACCCTAACCGTAACCCTATCCAATATCCTATGCCCTACTCGAGCCCCTCCCCGAACCCGTACCCTAAGCCGTACCCTAACCGTCACCCTAACCCTAACACTAACCCTAAGCTACCCTTGACTGCTTCTGCCTCAAATAGATTTCCTAAGCACTAGTGTTTTAAGGAACAGGTTAAAAAGAGAATCCTAATGTGATTTCTTGAAAATGGGTGTGTTCCTTATCTTATCCTAGTGTCTAAACTCTTCTCCATGGCTGGACCCCCAAATAATATTCCTTTACGTGCTAAGGGGTATCTAGAGAGTGGGATAGGTTTAATAACTACCCTAGCCCTAACGCGTACCCTAACCCTAACCCCTACCCTAACCCTAACGCGTACCCTAATCCTAACCCGTACCCTAAACCGAGCCCTAACCCTAACCCTAGCCCATACCCTACGCCGTACCCGTACCCCTCCCCGAACCCGTACCCTAAGCCGTACCCTAACCCTAACCCTAACCCTAACCCTAACCCTAAGCTACCCTTGACTGCTTCTGCCTCCAATAGATTTCCTAACACTAGTGTTTTAAGGAACAGGTTAAAAAGAGAATCCTAATGTGATTTCTTGAGAATGGGTGTGTTCCTTATCTTATCCTAGTGTCTAAACTCTTCTTCATGGCTGGACCCCCAAATAATATTCCTTTACGTGCTAAGGGGTATCTAGAGAGTGGGATAGGTTTAATAACTACCCTCACCCTAACGCGTACCCTAACCCTAACCCCTACCCTAACCCTAATGCGTTGCCTAATCCTAACTCGTACCATAAACCGAGCCCTAACCCTCATCCTAACCCATACGCTGCGCCGGACCCGAACCCCTCCACGAACCCGTACCCTAAGCTGTACCCTAACCCTAACCCTAATCCTAAGCTACCCTTGACTGCTTCTGCCTCCAATAGATTTCCTAAGCCCTAGTGTTTTAAGGAACAGGTTAAAAAGAGAATCCTAATGTGATTTCTTGATAATGGGTGTGTTCCTTTTCTTCTCCTAGTGTCTAAACTCTTCTCCATGGCTGGACCCCCAAATAATATTCCCTTACGTGCTAAGGGGTATCTAGAGAGTGGGATAGGTTTAATAACTGCCCTCACCCTAACGCGTACCCTAACCCTAACCCCTACCCTAACCCTAACGCGTACCCTAATCCTAACCCGTACCCTAAACCGAGCCCTAACCCTAACACTAACCCTAACCCTAACCCTAGCCCATACCCTATGCCGTACTCGAACCCCTCCCCGAACCCGTACCCTAAGCCGTACCCTAACCCTAACCCTAACCCTAACCCTAAGCTACCCTTGACTGCTTCTGCCTCCAATAGATTTCCTAAGCACTAGTGTTTTAAGGAACAGGTTAAAAAGAGAATCCTAATGTGATTTCTTGAGAATGGGTGTGTTCCTTATCTTCTCCTAGTGTCTAAACTCTTCTCCATGGCTGGACCCCCAAATAATATTCCTTTACGTGCTAAGGGGTATCTAGAGTGTGGGATAGGTTTAATAACTACCCTAACCCTAACGCGTACCCTAACCCTAACCCCTACCCTAACCCTAACGCGTACCCTAATCCTAACCCGTATCCTAAACCGAGCCCTAACCCTAACACTAACCCTAACCCTAACCCTAACACATACCCTACGCCCTACCCGAACCCCTCCCCGAACCCGTAACCTAAGCCGTACCCTAACCCTCACACTAACCCTAACCCTAACCCTAAGCTACGCTTGACTGCTTCTGCCTCCAATAGGTTTCCTAGGCACTAGTGATTTAAGGAACAGGTTAAAAAGAGAATCCTTATGTGATTTCTTGATAATGGGTGTGTTCCTTATCTTCTCCTAGTGTCTAAACTCTTCTGCATGGCTGGACCCCCAAATAATATTCCTTTACGTGCTAAGGGGTATCTAGAGAGTGGGATAGGTTTAATAACTTCCCTCACCCTAACGCGTACCCTAACCCTAACCCCTACCCTAACCCTAACGCGTACACTAATCCTAACCCGTACCCTAAACCGAGCCCTAAACCTAACACTAACCCTAACCGTAACCCTATCCAATATCCTATGCCCTACTCGAGCCCCTCCCCGAACCCGTACCCTAAGCCGTACCCTAACCGTCACCCTAACCCTAACACTAACCCTAAGCTACCCTTGACTGCTTCTGCCTCAAATAGATTTCCTAAGCACTAGTGTTTTAAGGAACAGGTTAAAAAGAGAATCCTAATGTGATTTCTTGAAAATGGGTGTGTTCCTTATCTTATCCTAGTGTCTAAACTCTTCTCCATGGCTGGACCCCCAAATAATATTCCTTTACGTGCTAAGGGGTATCTAGAGAGTGGGATAGGTTTAATAACTACCCTAGCCCTAACGCGTACCCTAACCCTAACCCCTACCCTAACCCTAACGCGTACCCTAATCCTAACCCGTACCCTAAACCGAGCCCTAACCCTAACCCTAGCCCATACCCTACGCCGTACCCGTACCCCTCCCCGAACCCGTACCCTAAGCCGTACCCTAACCCTAACCCTAACCCTAACCCTAACCCTAAGCTACCCTTGACTGCTTCTGCCTCCAATAGATTTCCTAACACTAGTGTTTTAAGGAACAGGTTAAAAAGAGAATCCTAATGTGATTTCTTGAGAATGGGTGTGTTCCTTATCTTATCCTAGTGTCTAAACTCTTCTCCATGGCTGGACCCCCAAATAATATTCCTTTACGTGCTAAGGGGTATCTAGAGAGTGGGATAGGTTTAATAACTACCCTAACCCTAACGCGTACCCTAACCCTAACCCCTACCCTAACCCTAACGCGTACCCTAATCCTAACCCGTACCCTAAACCGAGCCCTAACCCTAACACTAACCCTAACCCTAACCCTAGCCCATACCCTATGCCGTACTCGAACCCCTCCCCGAACCTGTACCCTAAGCCGTACCCTAACCCTAACCCTAACCCTAACCCTAAGCTACCCTTGACTGCTTCTGCCTCCAATAGATTTCCTAAGCACTACTGTTTTAAGGAACAGGTTAAAAAGAGAATCCTAATGTGATTTCTTGAGAATGGGTGTGTTCCTTATCTTATCCTAGTGTCTAAACTCTTCTCCATGGCTGGACCCCCAAATAATATTCCTTTACGTGCTAAGGGGTATCTAGAGAGTGGGATAGGTTTAATAACTAACCTAGCCCTAACGCGTACCCTAACCCTAACCCCTACCCTAACCCTAACGCGTACCCTAATCCTAACCCGTACCCTAAACCGAGCCCTAACCCTAACCCTAGCCCATACCCTACGCCGTACCCGTACCCCTCCCCGAACCCGTACCCTAAGCCGTACCCTAACCCTAACCCTAACCCTAACCCTAACCCTAAGCTACCCTTGACTGCTTCTGCCTCCAATAGATTTCCTAAGCACTAGTGTTTTAAGGAACAGGTTAAAAAGAGAATCCTAATGTGATTTCTTGAGAATGGGTGTGTTCCTTATCTTATCCTAGTGTCTAAACTCTTCTCCATGGCTGGACCCCCAAATAATATTCCTTTACGTGCTAAGGGGTATCTAGAGAGTGGGATAGGTTTAATAACTACCCTAGCCCTAACGCGTACCCTAACCCTAACCCCTACCCTAACCCTAACGCGTACCCTAATCCTAACCCGTACCCTAAACCGAGCCCTAAACCTAACCCTAGCCCATACCCTACGCCGTACCCGAACCCCTCCCCGAACCGGTACCCTAAGCCGTACCCTAACCCTAATCCTAACCCTAACCCTAACCCTAAGCTACCCTTGACTGCTTCTGCCTCCAATAGATTTCCTAAGCACTAGTGTTTTAAGGAACAGGTTAAAAAGAGAATCCTAATGTGATTTCTTGAGAATGGGTGTGTTCCTTATCTTCTCCTAGTGTCTAAACTCTTCTCCATGGCTGGACCCCCAAATAATATTCCTTTACGTGCTAAGGGGTATCTAGAGAGTGGGATAGGTTTAATAACTACCCTAACCCTAATGCGTACCCTAACCCTAACCCCTACCCTAACCCTAACGCGTACCCTAATCCTAACCCGTATCCTAAACCGAGCCCTAACCCTAACACTAACCCTAACCCTAACCCTAGCCCATACCCTACGCCGTACCGAACCCCTCCCCGAACCCGTACCCTAAGCCGTACCCTAACACTAACCCTAACCCTAAGCTACCCTTGACTGCTTCTGCCTCCAATAGATTTCCTAAGCACTAGTGTTTTAAGGAACAGGTTAAAAAGAGAATCCTAATGTGATTTCTTGAGAATGGGTGTGTTCCTTATCTTATCCTAGTGTCTAAACTCTTCTCCATGGCTGGACCCCCAAATAATATTCCTTTACGTGCTAAGGGGTATCTAGAGAGTGGGATAGGTTTAATAACTAGCCTAGCCCTAACGCGTACCCTAACCCTAACCCCTACCCTAACCCTAACGCGTACCCTAATCCTAACCCGTACCCTAAACCGAGCCCTAACCCTAACCCTAGCCCATACCCTACGCCGTACCCGTACCCCTCCCCGAACCCGTACCCTAAGCCGTACCCTAACCCTAACCCTAACCCTAACCCTAACCCTAACCCTAAGCTACCCTTGACTGCTTCTGCCTCCAATAGATTTCCTAAGCACTAGTGTTTTAAGGAACAGGTTAAAAAGAGAATCCTAATGTGATTTCTTGAGAATGGGTGTGTTCCTTATCTTATCCTAGTGTCTAAACTCTTCTCCATGGCTGGACCCCCAAATAATATTCCTTTACGTGCTAAGGGGTATCTAGAGAGTGGGATAGGTTTAATAACTACCCTAGCCCTAACGCGTACCCTAACCCTAACCCCTACCCTAACCCTAACGCGTACCCTAATCCTAACCCGTACCCTAAACCGAGCCCTAACCCTAACCCTAGCCCATACCCTACGCCGTACCCGTACCCCTCCCCGAACCCGTACCCTAAGCCGTACCCTAACCCTAACCCTAACCCTAACCCTAACCCTAAGCTACCCTTGACTGCTTCTGCCTCCAATAGATTTCCTAACACTAGTGTTTTAAGGAACAGGTTAAAAAGAGAATCCTAATGTGATTTCTTGAGAATGGGTGTGTTCCTTATCTTATCCTAGTGTCTAAACTCTTCTCCATGGCTGGACCCCCAAATAATATTCCTTTACGTGCTAAGGGGTATCTAGAGAGTGGGATAGGTTTAATAACTACCCTCACCCTAACGCGTACCCTAACCCTAACCCCTACCCTAACCCTAATGCGTTGCCTAATCCTAACTCGTACCATAAACCGAGCCCTAACCCTCATCCTAACCCATACGCTGCGCCGGACCCGAACCCCTCCACGAACCCGTACCCTAAGCTGTACCCTAACCCTAACCCTAATCCTAAGCTACCCTTGACTGCTTCTGCCTCCAATAGATTTCCTAAGCCCTAGTGTTTTAAGGAACAGGTTAAAAAGAGAATCCTAATGTGATTTCTTGATAATGGGTGTGTTCCTTTTCTTCTCCTAGTGTCTAAACTCTTCTCCATGGCTGGACCCCCAAATAATATTCCTTTACGTGCTAAGGGGTATCTAGAGAGTGGGATAGGTTTAATAACTACCCTAACCCTAACGCGTACCCTAACCCTAACCCCTACCCTAACCCTAACGCGTACCCTAATCCTAACCCGTACCCTAAACCGAGCCCTAACCCTAACACTAACCCTAACCCTAACCCTAGCCCATACCCTATGCCGTACTCGAACCCCTCCCCGAACCCGTACCCTAAGCCGTACCCTAACCCTAACCCTAACCCTAACCCTAAGCTACCCTTGACTGCTTCTGCCTCCAATAGATTTCCTAAGCACTAGTGTTTTAAGGAACAGGTTAAAAAGAGAATCCTAATGTGATTTCTTGAGAATGGGTGTGTTCCTTATCTTCTCCTAGTGTCTAAACTCTTCTCCATGGCTGGACCCCCAAATAATATTCCTTTACGTGCTAAGGGGTATCTAGAGTGTGGGATAGGTTTAATAACTACCCTAACCCTAACGCGTACCCTAACCCTAACCCCTACCCTAACCCTAACGCGTACCCTAATCCTAACCCGTATCCTAAACCGAGCCCTAACCCTAACACTAACCCTAACCCTAACCCTAACACATACCCTACGCCCTACCCGAACCCCTCCCCGAACCCGTAACCTAAGCCGTACCCTAACCCTCACACTAACCCTAACCCTAACCCTAAGCTACGCTTGACTGCTTCTGCCTCCAATAGGTTTCCTAGGCACTAGTGATTTAAGGAACAGGTTAAAAAGAGAATCCTTATGTGATTTCTTGATAATGGGTGTGTTCCTTATCTTCTCCTAGTGTCTAAACTCTTCTCCATGGCTGGACCCCCAAATAATATTCCTTTACGTGCTAAGGGGTATCTAGAGAGTGGGATAGGTTTAATAACTTCCCTCACCCTAACGCGTACCCTAACCCTAACCCCTACCCTAACCCTAACGCGTACACTAATCCTAACCCGTACCCTAAACCGAGCCCTAAACCTAACACTAACCCTAACCGTAACCCTATCCAATATCCTATGCCCTACTCGAGCCCCTCCCCGAACCCGTACCCTAAGCCGTACCCTAACCGTCACCCTAACCCTAACACTAACCCTAAGCTACCCTTGACTGCTTCTGCCTCAAATAGATTTCCTAAGCACTAGTGTTTTAAGGAACAGGTTAAAAAGAGAATCCTAATGTGATTTCTTGAAAATGGGTGTGTTCCTTATCTTATCCTAGTGTCTAAACTCTTCTCCATGGCTGGACCCCCAAATAATATTCCTTTACGTGCTAAGGGGTATCTAGAGAGTGGGATAGGTTTAATAACTACCCTAGCCCTAACGCGTACCCTAACCCTAACCCCTACCCTAACCCTAACGCGTACCCTAATCCTAACCCGTACCCTAAACCGAGCCCTAACCCTAACCCTAGCCCATACCCTACGCCGTACCCGTACCCCTCCCCGAACCCGTACCCTAAGCCGTACCCTAACCCTAACCCTAACCCTAACCCTAACCCTAAGCTACCCTTGACTGCTTCTGCCTCCAATAGATTTCCTAACACTAGTGTTTTAAGGAACAGGTTAAAAAGAGAATCCTAATGTGATTTCTTGAGAATGGGTGTGTTCCTTATCTTATCCTAGTGTCTAAACTCTTCTCCATGGCTGGACCCCCAAATAATATTCCTTTACGTGCTAAGGGGTATCTAGAGAGTGGGATAGGTTTAATAACTACCCTCACCCTAACGCGTACCCTAACCCTAACCCCTACCCTAACCCTAATGCGTTGCCTAATCCTAACTCGTACCATAAACCGAGCCCTAACCCTCATCCTAACCCATACGCTGCGCCGGACCCGAACCCCTCCACGAACCCGTACCCTAAGCTGTACCCTAACCCTAACCCTAATCCTAAGCTACCCTTGACTGCTTCTGCCTCCAATAGATTTCCTAAGCCCTAGTGTTTTAAGGAACAGGTTAAAAAGAGAATCCTAATGTGATTTCTTGATAATGGGTGTGTTCCTTTTCTTCTCCTAGTGTCTAAACTCTTCTCCATGGCTGGACCCCCAAATAATATTCCCTTACGTGCTAAGGGGTATCTAGAGAGTGGGATAGGTTTAATAACTGCCCTCACCCTAACGCGTACCCTAACCCTAACCCCTACCCTAACCCTAACGCGTACCCTAATCCTAACCCGTATCCTAAACCGAGCCCTAACCCTAACACTAACCCTAACCCTAACCCTAACACATACCCTACGCCCTACCCGAACCCCTCCCCGAACCCGTAACCTAAGCCGTACCCTAACCCTCACACTAACCCTAACCCTAACCCTAAGCTACGCTTGACTGCTTCTGCCTCCAATAGGTTTCCTAGGCACTAGTGATTTAAGGAACAGGTTAAAAAGAGAATCCTTATGTGATTTCTTGATAATGGGTGTGTTCCTTATCTTCTCCTAGTGTCTAAACTCTTCTCCATGGCTGGACCCCCAAATAATATTCCTTTACGTGCTAAGGGGTATCTAGAGAGTGGGATAGGTTTAATAACTTCCCTCACCCTAACGCGTACCCTAACCCTAACCCCTACCCTAACCCTAACGCGTACACTAATCCTAACCCGTACCCTAAACCGAGCCCTAAACCTAACACTAACCCTAACCGTAACCCTATCCAATATCCTATGCCCTACTCGAGCCCCTCCCCGAACCCGTACCCTAAGCCGTACCCTAACCGTCACCCTAACCCTAACACTAACCCTAAGCTACCCTTGACTGCTTCTGCCTCAAATAGATTTCCTAAGCACTAGTGTTTTAAGGAACAGGTTAAAAAGAGAATCCTAATGTGATTTCTTGAGAATGGGTGTGTTCCTTATCTTATCCTAGTGTCTAAACTCTTCTCCATGGCTGGACCCCCAAATAATATTCCTTTACGTGCTAAGGGGTATCTAGAGAGTGGGATAGGTTTAATAACTAGCGTAGCCCTAACGCGTACCCTAACCCTAACCCCTACCCTAACCCTAACGCGTACCCTAATCCTAACCCGTACCCTAAACCGAGCCCTAACCCTAACCCTAGCCCATACCCTACGCCGTACCCGTACCCCTCCCCGAACCCGTACCCTAAGCCGTACCCTAACCCTAACCCTAACCCTAACCCTAACCCTAAGCTACCCTTGACTGCTTCTGCCTCCAATAGATTTCCTAACACTAGTGTTTTAAGGAACAGGTTAAAAAGAGAATCCTAATGTGATTTCTTGAGAATGGGTGTGTTCCTTATCTTATCCTAGTGTCTAAACTCTTCTCCATGGCTGGACCCCCAAATAATATTCCTTTACGTGCTAAGGGGTATCTAGAGAGTGGGATAGGTTTAATAACTACCCTAACCCTAACGCGTACCCTAACCCTAACCCCTACCCTAACCCTAACGCGTACCCTAATCCTAACCCGTACCCTAAACCGAGCCCTAACCCTAACACTAACCCTAACCCTAACCCTAGCCCATACCCTATGCCGTACTCGAACCCCTCCCCGAACCCGTACCCTAAGCCGTACCCTAACCCTAACCCTAACCCTAACCCTAAGCTACCCTTGACTGCTTCTGCCTCCAATAGATTTCCTAAGCACTAGTGTTTTAAGGAACAGGTTAAAAAGAGAATCCTAATGTGATTTCTTGAGAATGGGTGTGTTCCTTATCTTCTCCTAGTGTCTAAACTCTTCTCCATGGCTGGACCCCCAAATAATATTCCTTTACGTGCTAAGGGGTATCTAGAGTGTGGGATAGGTTTAATAACTACCCTAACCCTAACGCGTACCCTAACCCTAACCCCTACCCTAACCCTAACGCGTACCCTAATCCTAACCCGTATCCTAAACCGAGCCCTAACCCTAACACTAACCCTAACCCTAACCCTAACACATACCCTACGCCCTACCCGAACCCCTCCCCGAACCCGTAACCTAAGCCGTACCCTAACCCTCACACTAACCCTAACCCTAACCCTAAGCTACGCTTGACTGCTTCTGCCTCCAATAGGTTTCCTAGGCACTAGTGATTTAAGGAACAGGTTAAAAAGAGAATCCTTATGTGATTTCTTGATAATGGGTGTGTTCCTTATCTTCTCCTAGTGTCTAAACTCTTCTCCATGGCTGGACCCCCAAATAATATTCCTTTACGTGCTAAGGGGTATCTAGAGAGTGGGATAGGTTTAATAACTTCCCTCACCCTAACGCGTACCCTAACCCTAACCCCTACCCTAACCCTAACGCGTACACTAATCCTAACCCGTACCCTAAACCGAGCCCTAAACCTAACACTAACCCTAACCGTAACCCTATCCAATATCCTATGCCCTACTCGAGCCCCTCCCCGAACCCGTACCCTAAGCCGTACCCTAACCGTCACCCTAACCCTAACACTAACCCTAAGCTACCCTTGACTGCTTCTGCCTCAAATAGATTTCCTAAGCACTAGTGTTTTAAGGAACAGGTTAAAAAGAGAATCCTAATGTGATTTCTTGAGAATGGGTGTGTTCCTTATCTTATCCTAGTGTCTAAACTCTTCTCCATGGCTGGACCCCCAAATAATATTCCTTTACGTGCTAAGGGGTATCTAGAGAGTGGGATAGGTATAATAACTACCCTAGCCCTAACGCGTACCCTAACCCTAACCCCTACCCTAACCCTAACGCGTACCCTAATCCTAACCCATACCCTAAACCGAGCCCTAACCCTAACACTAACCCTAACCCTAACCCTAGCCCATACCCTACGCCGTACACGAACCCCTCCCCGAACCCGTACCCTAAGCCGTACCCTAACCCTAACCCTAACCCTAACACTAACCCTAAGCTACCCTTGACTGCTTCTGCCTCCAATAGATATCCTAAGCACTAGTGTTTTAAGGAACAGGTTAAAAAGAGAATCCTAATGTGATTTCTTGAGAATGGGTGTGTTCCTTATCTTATCCTAGTGTCTAAACTCTTCTCCATGGCTGGACCCCCAAATAATATTCCTTTACGTGCTAAGGGGTATCTAGAGAGTGGGATAGGTTTAATAACTACCCTAGCCCTAACGCGTACCCTAACCCTAACCCCTACCCTAACCCTAACGCGTACCCTAATCCTAACCCATACCCTAAACCGAGCCCTAACCCTAACCCTAGCCCATACCCTACGCCGTACCCGAACCCCTCCCCGAACCCGTACCCTAAGCCGTACCCTAACCCTAACCCTAACCCTAACCCTAACCCTAAGCTACCCTTGACTGCTTCTGCCTCCAATCGATTTCCTAAGCACTAGTGTTTTAAGGAACAGGTTAAAAAGAGAATCCTAATGTGATTTCTTGATAATGGGTGTGTTCCTTTTCTTCTCCTAGTGTCTAAACTCTTCTCCATGGCTAGACCCCCAAATAATATTCCTTCACGTGCTAAGGGGTATCTAGAGAGTGGGATAGGTTTAATAACTACCCTCACCCTAACGCGTACCCTAACCCTAACCGCTACCCTAACCCTAACGCGTTCCCTGATCCTAACCCGTACCCTAAACCGAGCCCTAACCCTAACACTAACCCTAACCCTAAACCTAACCCATACCCTACGCCCTACCCGAACCCCTCCCCGAACCCGTACCCTAAGCCGTACCCTAAACCTCACCCTAACCCTAACCCTAACCCTAAGCTACCCTTGACTGCTTCTGCCTCCAATAGATTTCCTAAGCACTAGTGTTTTAAGGAACAGGTTAAAAAGAGAATCCTAATGTGATTTCTTGAGAATGGGTGTGTTCCTTATCTTATCCTAGTGTCTAAACTCTTCTCCATGGCTGGACCCCCAAATAATATTCCTTTACGTCCTAAGGGGTATCTAGAGAGTGGTATAGGTTTAATAACTACCCTAGCCCTAACGCGTACCCTAATCCTAACCCGTACCCTAAACCGAGCCCTAACCCTAACACTAACCCTAACCCTAACCCTAGCCCATACCCTACGCCGTACCCGAACCCCTCCCCGAACCCGTACCCTAAGCCGTACCCTAACCCTAACCCTAACCCTAACCCTAAGCTACCCTTGACTGCTTCTGCCTCCAATAGATTTCCTAAGCACTAGTGTTTTAAGGAACAGGTTAAAAAGAGAATCCTAATGTGATTTCTTGAGAATGGGTGTGTTCCTTATCTTATCCTAGTGTCTAAACTCTTCTCCATGGCTGGACCCCCAAATAATATTCCTTTACGTGCTAAGGGGTATCTAGAGAGTGGGATAGGTTTAATAACTACCCTAGCCCTAACGAGTACCCTAACCCTAACCCCTACCATAACCCTAACGCGTACCCTAATCCTAACCCGTACCCTAAACCGAGCCCTAACCCTAACACTAACCCTAACCCTAACCCTAGCCCTTACCCTACGCCTTACCCGAACCCCTCCCCGAACCCGTACCCTAAGCCGTACCCTAACCCTAACCCTAACCCTAACCCTAAGCTACCCTTGACTGCTTCTGCCTCCAATAGATTTCCTAAGCACTAGTGTTTTAAGGAACAGGTTAAAAAGAGAATCCTAATGTGATTTCTTGAGAATGGGTGTGTTCCTTATCTTATCCTAGTGTCTAAACTCTTCTCCATGGCTGGACCCCCAAATAATATTCCTTTACGTGCTAAGGGGTATCTAGAGAGTGGGATAGGTTTAATAACTACCCTAACCCTAACGCGTACCCTAACCCTAACCCCTACCCTAACCCTAACGCGTACCTTAATCCTAAACCGTACCCTAAACCGAGCCCTAACCCTAACACTAAACCTAACCCTAACCCTAGCCCATACCCTACGCCGTACCCGAACCCCTCCCCGAAACCGTACCCTAAGCCGTACCCTAACCCTAACCCTAACCCTAACCCTAACCCTAAGCTACCCTTGACTGCTTCTGCCTCCAATAGATTTCCTAAGCACTAGTGTTTTAAGGAACAGGTTAAAAAGAGAATCCTAATGTGATTTCTTGATAATGGGTGTGTTCCTTTTCTTCTCCTAGTGTCTAAACTCTTCTCCTTGGCTGGACCCCCATATAATATTCCTTTATGTGCTAAGGGGTATCTAGAGAGTGGCATAGGTTTAATAACTACCCTCACCCTAACGCGTACCCTAACCCTAACCCCTACCCTAACCCTAATGCGTTGCCTAATCCTAACTCGTACCATAAACCGAGCCCTAACCCTCATCCTAACCCATACGCTGCGCCGGACCCGAACCCCTCCACGAACCCGTACCCTAAGCTGTACCCTAACCCTAACCCTAATCCTAAGCTACCCTTGACTGCTTCTGCCTCCAATAGATTTCCTAAGCCCTAGTGTTTTAAGGAACAGGTTAAAAAGAGAATCCTAATGTGATTTCTTGATAATGGGTGTGTTCCTTTTCTTCTCCTAGTGTCTAAACTCTTCTCCATGGCTGGACCCCCAAATAATATTCCCTTACGTGCTAAGGGGTATCTAGAGAGTGGGATAGGTTTAATAACTGCCCTCACCCTAACGCGTACCCCTAACCCTAACCCCTACCCTAACCCTAACGCGTACCCTAATCCTAACCCGTATCCTAAACCGAGCCCTAACCCTAACACTAACCCTAACCCTAACCCTAACACATACCCTACGCCCTACCCGAACCCCTCCCCGAACCCGTAACCTAAGCCGTACCCTAACCCTCACACTAACCCTAACCCTAACCCTAAGCTACGCTTGACTGCTTCTGCCTCCAATAGGTTTCCTAGGCACTAGTGATTTAAGGAACAGGTTAAAAAGAGAATCCTTATGTGATTTCTTGATAATGGGTGTGTTCCTTATCTTCTCTAGTGTCTAAACTCTTCTCCATGGCTGGACCCCCAAATAATATTCCTTTACGTGCTAAGGGGTATCTAGAGAGTGGGATAGGTTTAATAACTTCCCTCACCCTAACGCGTACCCTAACCCTAACCCCTACCCTAACCCTAACGCGTACACTAATCCTAACCCGTACCCTAAACCGAGCCCTAAACCTAACACTAACCCTAACCGTAACCCTATCCAATATCCTATGCCCTACTCGAGCCCCTCCCCGAACCCGTACCCTAAGCCGTACCCTAACCGTCACCCTAACCCTAACACTAACCCTAAGCTACCCTTGACTGCTTCTGCCTCAAATAGATTTCCTAAGCACTAGTGTTTTAAGGAACAGGTTAAAAAGAGAATCCTAATGTGATTTCTTGAGAATGGGTGTGTTCCTTATCTTATCCTAGTGTCTAAACTCTTCTCCATGGCTGGACCCCCAAATAATATTCCTTTACGTGCTAAGGGGTATCTAGAGAGTGGGATAGGTTTAATAACTAGCCTAGCCCTAACGCGTACCCTAACCCTAACCCCTACCCTAACCCTAACGCGTACCCTAATCCTAACCCGTACCCTAAACCGAGCCCTAACCCTAACCCTAGCCCATACCCTACGCCGTACCCGTACCCCTCCCCGAACCCGTACCCTAAGCCGTACCCTAACCCTAACCCTAACCCTAACCCTAACCCTAAGCTACCCTTGACTGCTTCTGCCTCCAATAGATTTCCTAAGCACTAGTGTTTTAAGGAACAGGTTAAAAAGAGAATCCTAATGTGATTTCTTGAGAATGGGTGTGTTCCTTATCTTATCCTAGTGTCTAAACTCTTCTCCATGGCTGGACCCCCAAATAATATTCCTTTACGTGCTAAGGGGTATCTAGAGAGTGGGATAGGTTTAATAACTACCCTAGCCCTAACGCGTACCCTAACCCTAACCCCTACCCTAACCCTAACGCGTACCCTAATCCTAACCCGTACCCTAAACCGAGTCCTAAACCTAACCCTAGCCCATACCCTACGCCGTACCCGAACCCCTCCCCGAACCGGTACCCTAAGCCGTACCCTAACCCTAATCCTAACCCTAACCCTAACCCTAAGCTACCCTTGACTGCTTCTGCCTCCAATAGATTTCCTAAGCACTAGTGTTTTAAGGAACAGGTTAAAAAGAGAATCCTAATGTGATTTCTTGAGAATGGGTGTGTTCCTTATCTTCTCCTAGTGTCTAAACTCTTCTCCATGGCTGGACCCCCAAATAATATTCCTTTACGTGCTAAGGGGTATCTAGAGAGTGGGATAGGTTTAATAACTACCCTAACCCTAATGCGTACCCTAACCCTAACCCCTACCCTAACCCTAACGCGTACCCTAATCCTAACCCGTATCCTAAACCGAGCCCTAACCCTAACACTAACCCTAACCCTAACCCTAGCCCATACCCTACGCCGTACCGAACCCCTCCCCGAACCCGTACCCTAAGCCGTACCCTAACACTAACCCTAACCCTAAGCTACCCTTGACTGCTTCTGCCTCCAATAGATTTCCTAAACACTAGTGTTTTAAGGAACAGGTTAAAAAGAGAATCCTAATGTGATTTCTTGAGAATGGGTGTGTTCCTTATCTTATCCTAGTGTCTAAACTCTTCTCCATGGCTGGACCCCCAAATAATATTCCTTTACGTGCTAAGGGGTATCTAGAGAGTGGGATAGGTTTAATAACTACCCTAGCCCTAACGAGTACCCTAACCCTAACCCCTACCATAACACTAACGCGTACCCTAATCCTAACCCGTACCCTAAACCGAGCCCTAACCCTAACACTAACCCTAACCCTAACCCTAGCCCATACCCTACGCCGTACCCGAACCCCTCCCCGAACCCGTACCCTAAGCCGTACCCTAACCCTAACCCTAACCCTAAGCTACCCTTGACTGCTTCTGCCTCCAATAGATTTCCTAAGCACTAGTGTTTTAAGGAACAGGTTAAAAAGAGAATCCTAATGTGATTTCTTGAGAATGGGTGTGTTCCTTATCTTATCCTAGTGTCTAAACTCTTCTCCATGGCTGGACCCCCAAATAATATTCCTTTACGTGCTAAGGGGTATCTAGAGAGTGGGATAGGTATAATAACTACCCTAGCCCTAACGCGTACCCTAACCCTAACCCCTACCCTAACCCTAACGCGTACCCTAATCCTAACCCATACCCTAAACCGAGCCCTAACCCTAACACTAACCCTAACCCTAACCCTAGCCCATACCCTACGCCGTACACGAACCCCTCCCCGAACCCGTACCCTAAGCCGTACCCTAACCCTAACCCTAACCCTAACACTAACCCTAAGCTACCCTTGACTGCTTCTGCCTCCAATAGATATCCTAAGCACTAGTGTTTTAAGGAACAGGTTAAAAAGAGAATCCTAATGTGATTTCTTGAGAATGGGTGTGTTCCTTATCTTATCCTAGTGTCTAAACTCTTCTCCATGGCTGGACCCCCAAATAATATTCCTTTACGTGCTAAGGGGTATCTAGAGAGTGGGATAGGTTTAATAACTACCCTAGCCCTAACGAGTACCCTAACCCTAACCCCTACCCTAACCCTAACGCGTACCCTAATCCTAACCCATACCCTAAACCGAGCCCTAACCCTAACCCTAGCCCATACCCTACGCCGTACCCGAACCCCTCCCCGAACCCGTACCCTAAGCCGTACCCTAACCCTAACCCTAACCCTAACCCTAACCCTAAGCTACCCTTGACTGCTTCTGCCTCCAATCGATTTCCTAAGCACTAGTGTTTTAAGGAACAGGTTAAAAAGAGAATCCTAATGTGATTTCTTGATAATGGGTGTGTTCCTTTTCTTCTCCTAGTGTCTAAACTCTTCTCCATGGCTGGACCCCCAAATAATATTCCTTCACGTGCTAAGGGGTATCTAGAGAGTGGGATAGGTTTAATAACTACCCTCACCCTAACGCGTACCCTAACCCTAACCCCTACCCTAACCCTAACGCGTTCCCTGATCCTAACCCGTACCCTAAACCGAGCCCTAACCCTAACACTAACCCTAACCCTAAACCTAACCCATACCCTATGCCCTACCCGAACCCCTCCCCGAACCCGTACCCTAAGCCGTACCCTAAACCTCACCCTAACCCTAACCCTAACCCTAAGCTACCCTTGACTGCTTCTGCCTCCAATAGATTTCCTAAGCACTAGTGTTTTAAGGAACAGGTTAAAAAGAGAATCCTAATGTGATTTCTTGAGAATGGGTGTGTTCCTTATCTTATCCTAGTGTCTAAACTCTTCTCCATGGCTGGACCCCCAAATAATATTCCTTTACGTCCTAAGGGGTATCTAGAGAGTGGTATAGGTTTAATAACTACCCTAACCCTAACGCGTACCCTAATCCTAACCCGTACCCTAAACCGAGCCCTAACCCTAACACTAACCCTAACCGTAACCCTAGCCCATACCCTACGCCGTACCCGAACCCCTCCCCGAACCCGTACCCTAAGCCGTACCCTAACCCTAACCCTAACCCTAACCCTAAGCTACCCTTGACTGCTTCTGCCTCCAATAGATTTCCTAAGCACTAGTGTTTTAAGGAACAGGTTAAAAAGAGAATCCTAATGTGATTTCTTGAGAATGGGTGTGTTCCTTATCTTATCCTAGTGTCTAAACTCTTCTCCATGGCTGGACCCCCAAATAATATTCCTTTACGTGCTAAGGGGTATCTAGAGAGTGGGATAGGTTTAATAACTACCCTAGCCCTAACGAGTACCCTAACCCTAACCCCTACCATAACCCTAACGCGTACCCTAATCCTAACCCGTACCCTAAACCGAGCCCTAACCCTAACACTAACCCTAACCCTAACCCTAGCCCATACCCTACGCCTTACCCGAACCCCTCCCCGAACCCGTACCCTAAGCCGTACCCTAACCCTAACCCTAACCCTAACCCTAAGCTACCCTTGACTGCTTCTGCCTCCAATAGATTTCCTAAGCACTAGTGTTTTAAGGAACAGGTTAAAAAGAGAATCCTAATGTGATTTCTTGAGAATGGGTGTGTTCCTTATCTTATCCTAGTGTCTAAACTCTTCTCCATGGCTGGACCCCCAAATAATATTCCTTTACGTGCTAAGGGGTATCTAGAGAGTGGGATAGGTTTAATAACTACCCTAACCCTAACGCGTACCCTAACCCTAACCCCTACCCTAACCCTAACGTGTACCTTAATCCTAAACCGTACCCTAAACCGAGCCCTAACCCTAACACTAAACCTAACCCTAACCCTAGCCCATACCCTACGCCGTACCCGAACCCCTCCCCGAAACCGTACCCTAAGCCGTACCCTAACCCTAACCCTAACCCTAACCCTAACCCTAAGCTACCCTTGACTGCTTCTGCCTCCAATAGATTTCCTAAGCACTAGTGTTTTAAGGAACAGGTTAAAAAGAGAATCCTAATGTGATTTCTTGATAATGGGTGTGTTCCTTTTCTTCTCCTAGTGTCTAAACTCTTCTCCTTGGCTGGACCCCCAAATAATATTCCTTTATGTGCTAAGGGGTATCTAGAGAGTGGGATAGGTTTAATAACTACCCTCACCCTAACGCGTACCCTAACCCTAACCCCTACCCTAACCCTAATGCGTTGCCTAATCCTAACTCGTACCATAAACCGAGCCCTAACCCTCATCCTAACCCATACGCTGCGCCGGACCCGAACCCCTCCACGAACCCGTACCCTAAGCTGTACCCTAACCCTAACCCTAATCCTAAGCTACCCTTGACTGCTTCTGCCTCCAATAGATTTCCTAAGCCCTAGTGTTTTAAGGAACAGGTTAAAAAGAGAATCCTAATGTGATTTCTTGATAATGGGTGTGTTCCTTTTCTTCTCCTAGTGTCTAAACTCTTCTCCATGGCTGGACCCCCAAATAATATTCCCTTACGTGCTAAGGGGTATCTAGAGAGTGGGATAGGTTTAATAACTGCCCTCACCCTAACGCGTACCCTAACCCTAACCCCTACCCTAACCCTAACGCGTACCCTAATCCTAACCCGTATCCTAAACCGAGCCCTAACCCTAACACTAACCCTAACCCTAACCCTAACACATACCCTACGCCCTACCCGAACCCCTCCCCGAACCCGTAACCTAAGCCGTACCCTAACCCTCACACTAACCCTAACCCTAACCCTAAGCTACGCTTGACTGCTTCTGCCTCCAATAGGTTTCCTAGGCACTAGTGATTTAAGGAACAGGTTAAAAAGAGAATCCTTATGTGATTTCTTGATAATGGGTGTGTTCCTTATCTTCTCCTAGTGTCTAAACTCTTCTCCATGGCTGGACCCCCAAATAATATTCCTTTACGTGCTAAGGGGTATCTAGAGAGTGGGATAGGTTTAATAACTTCCCTCACCCTAACGCGTACCCTAACCCTAACCCCTACCCTAACCCTAACGCGTACACTAATCCTAACCCGTACCCTAAACCGAGCCCTAAACCTAACACTAACCCTAACCGTAACCCTATCCAATATCCTATGCCCTACTCGAGCCCCTCCCCGAACCCGTACCCTAAGCCGTACCCTAACCGTCACCCTAACCCTAACACTAACCCTAAGCTACCCTTGACTGCTTCTGCCTCAAATAGATTTCCTAAGCACTAGTGTTTTAAGGAACAGGTTAAAAAGAGAATCCTAATGTGATTTCTTGAGAATGGGTGTGTTCCTTATCTTATCCTAGTGTCTAAACTCTTCTCCATGGCTGGACCCCCAAATAATATTCCTTTACGTGCTAAGGGGTATCTAGAGAGTGGGATAGGTTTAATAACTAGCCTAGCCCTAACGCGTACCCTAACCCTAACCCCTACCCTAACCCTAACGCGTACCCTAATCCTAACCCGTACCCTAAACCGAGCCCTAACCCTAACCCTAGCCCATACCCTACGCCGTACCGGTACCCCTCCCCGAACCCGTACCCTAAGCCGTACCCTAACCCTAACCCTAACCCTAACCCTAACCCTAAGCTACCCTTGACTGCTTCTGCCTCCAATAGATTTCCTAAGCACTAGTGTTTTAAGGAACAGGTTAAAAAGAGAATCCTAATGTGATTTCTTGAGAATGGGTGTGTTCCTTATCTTATCCTAGTGTCTAAACTCTTCTCCATGGCTGGACCCCCAAATAATATTCCTTTACGTGCTAAGGGGTATCTAGAGAGTGGGATAGGTTTAATAACTACCCTAGCCCTAACGCGTACCCTAACCCTAACCCCTACCCTAACCCTAACGCGTACCCTAATCCTAACCCGTACCCTAAACCGAGCCCTAAACCTAACCCTAGCCCATACCCTACGCCGTACCCGAACCCCTCCCCGAACCGGTACCCTAAGCCGTACCCTAACCCTAATCCTAACCCTAACCCTAACCCTAAGCTACCCTTGACTGCTTCTGCCTCCAATAGATTTCCTAAGCACTAGTGTTTTAAGGAACAGGTTAAAAAGAGAATCCTAATGTGATTTCTTGAGAATGGGTGTGTTCCTTATCTTCTCCTAGTGTCTAAACTCTTCTCCATGGCTGGACCCCCAAATAATATTCCTTTACGTGCTAAGGGGTATCTAGAGAGTGGGATAGGTTTAATAACTACCCTAACCCTAATGCGTACCCTAACCCTAACCCCTACCCTAACCCTAACGCGTACCCTAATCCTAACCCGTATCCTAAACCGAGCCCTAACCCTAACACTAACCCTAACCCTAACCCTAGCCCATACCCTACGCCGTACCGAACCCCTCCCCGAACCCGTACCCTAAGCCGTACCCTAACACTAACCCTAACCCTAAGCTACCCTTGACTGCTTCTGCCTCCAATAGATTTCCTAAACACTAGTGTTTTAAGGAACAGGTTAAAAAGAGAATCCTAATGTGATTTCTTGAGAATGGGTGTGTTCCTTATCTTATCCTAGTGTCTAAACTCTTCTCCATGGCTGGACCCCCAAATAATATTCCTTTACGTGCTAAGGGGTATCTAGAGAGTGGGATAGGTTTAATAACTACCCTAGCCCTAACGAGTACCCTAACCCTAACCCCTACCATAACACTAACGCGTACCCTAATCCTAACCCGTACCCTAAACCGAGCCCTAACCCTAACACTAACCCTAACCCTAACCCTAGCCCATACCCTACGCCGTACCCGAACCCCTCCCCGAACCCGTACCCTAAGCCGTACCCTAACCCTAACCCTAACCCTAAGCTACCCTTGACTGCTTCTGCCTCCAATAGATTTCCTAAGCACTAGTGTTTTAAGGAACAGGTTAAAAAGAGAATCCTAATGTGATTTCTTGAGAATGGGTGTGTTCCTTATCTTATCCTAGTGTCTAAACTCTTCTCCATGGCTGGACCCCCAAATAATATTCCTTTACGTGCTAAGGGGTATCTAGAGAGTGGGATAGGTATAATAACTACCCTAGCCCTAACGCGTACCCTAACCCTAACCCCTACCCTAACCCTAACGCGTACCCTAATCCTAACCCATACCCTAAACCGAGCCCTAACCCTAACACTAACCCTAACCCTAACCCTAGCCCATACCCTACGCCGTACACGAACCCCTCCCCGAACCCGTACCCTAAGCCGTACCCTAACCCTAACCCTAACCCTAACACTAACCCTAAGCTACCCTTGACTGCTTCTGCCTCCAATAGATATCCTAAGCACTAGTGTTTTAAGGAACAGGTTAAAAAGAGAATCCTAATGTGATTTCTTGAGAATGGGTGTGTTCCTTATCTTATCCTAGTGTCTAAACTCTTCTCCATGGCTGGACCCCCAAATAATATTCCTTTACGTGCTAAGGGGTATCTAGAGAGTGGGATAGGTTTAATAACTACCCTAGCCCTAACGCGTACCCTAACCCTAACCCCTACCCTAACCCTAACGCGTACCCTAATCCTAACCCATACCCTAAACCGAGCCCTAACCCTAACCCTAGCCCATACCCTACGCCGTACCCGAACCCCTCCCCGAACCCGTACCCTAAGCCGTACCCTAACCCTAACCCTAACCCTAACCCTAACCCTAAGCTACCCTTGACTGCTTCTGCCTCCAATCGATTTCCTAAGCACTAGTGTTTTAAGGAACAGGTTAAAAAGAGAATCCTAATGTGATTTCTTGATAATGGGTGTGTTCCTTTTCTTCTCCTAGTGTCTAAATTCTTCTCCATGGCTGGACCCCCAAATAATATTCCTTCACGTGCTAAGGGGTATCAAGAGAGTGGGATAGGTTTAATAACTACCCTCACCCTAACGCGTACCCTAACCCTAACCCCTACCCTAACCCTAACGCGTTCCCTGATCCTAACCCGTACCCTAAACCGAGCCCTAACCCTAACACTAACCCTAACCCTAAACCTAACCCATACCCTACGCCCTACCCGAACCCCTCCCCGAACCCGTACCCTAAGCCGTACCCTAAACCTCACCCTAACCCTAACCCTAACCCTAAGCTACCCTTGACTGCTTCTGCCTCCAATAGATTTCCTAAGCACTAGTGTTTTAAGGAACAGGTTAAAAAGAGAATCCTAATGTGATTTCTTGAGAATGGGTGTGTTCCTTATCTTATCCTAGTGTCTAAACTCTTCTCCATGGCTGGACCCCCAAATAATATTCCTTTACGTCCTAAGGGGTATCTAGAGAGTGGTATAGGTTTAATAACTACCCTAACCCTAACGCGTACCCTAATCCTAACCCGTACCCTAAACCGAGCCCTAACCCTAACACTAACCCTAACCCTAACCCTAGCCCATACCCTACGCCGTACCCGAACCCCTCCCCGAACCCGTACCCTAAGCCGTACCCTAACCCTAACCCTAACCCTAACCCTAAGCTACCCTTGACTGCTTCTGCCTCCAATAGATTTCCTAAGCACTAGTGTTTTAAGGAACAGGTTAAAAAGAGAATCCTAATGTGATTTCTTGAGAATGGGTGTGTTCCTTATCTTATCCTAGTGTCTAAACTCTTCTCCATGGCTGGACCCCCAAATAATATTCCTTTACGTGCTAAGGGGTATCTAGAGAGTGGGATAGGTTTAATAACTACCCTAGCCCTAACGAGTACCCTAACCCTAACCCCTACCATAACCCTAACGCGTACCCTAATCCTAACCCGTACCCTAAACCGAGCCCTAACCCTAACACTAACCCTAACCCTAACCCTAGCCCATACCCTACGCCTTACCCGAACCCCTCCCCGAACCCGTACCCTAAGCCGTACCCTAACCCTAACCCTAACCCTAACCCTAAGCTACCCTTGACTGCTTCTGCCTCCAATAGATTTCCTAAGCACTAGTGTTTTAAGGAACAGGTTAAAAAGAGAATCCTAATGTGATTTCTTGAGAATGGGTGTGTTCCTTATCTTATCCTAGTGTCTAAACTCTTCTCCATGGCTGGACCCCCAAATAATATTCCTTTACGTGCTAAGGGGTATCTAGAGAGTGGGATAGGTTTAATAACTACCCTAACCCTAACGCGTACCCTAACCCTAACCCCTACCCTAACCCTAACGCGTACCTTAATCCTAAACCGTACCCTAAACCGAGCCCTAACCCTAACACTAAACCTAACCCTAACCCTAGCCCATACCCTACGCCGTACCCGAACCCCTCCCCGAAACCGTACCCTAAGCCGTACCCTAACCCTAACCCTAACCCTAACCCTAACCCTAAGCTACCCTTGACTGCTTCTGCCTCCAATAGATTTCCTAAGCACTAGTGTTTTAAGGAACAGGTTAAAAAGAGAATCCTAATGTGATTTCTTGATAATGGGTGTGTTCCTTTTCTTCTCCTAGTGTCTAAACTCTTCTCCTTGGCTGGACCCCCATATAATATTCCTTTATGTGCTAAGGGGTATCTAGAGAGTGGGATAGGTTTAATAACTACCCTCACCCTAACGCGTACCCTAACCCTAACCCCTACCCTAACCCTAATGCGTTGCCTAATCCTAACTCGTACCATAAACCGAGCCCTAACCCTCATCCTAACCCATACGCTGCGCCGGACCCGAACCCCTCCACGAACCCGTACCCTAAGCTGTACCCTAACCCTAACCCTAATCCTAAGCTACCCTTGACTGCTTCTGCCTCCAATAGATTTCCTAAGCCCTAGTGTTTTAAGGAACAGGTTAAAAAGAGAATCCTAATGTGATTTCTTGATAATGGGTGTGTTCCTTTTCTTCTCCTAGTGTCTAAACTCTTCTCCATGGCTGGACCCCCAAATAATATTCCCTTACGTGCTAAGGGGTATCTAGAGAGTGGGATAGGTTTAATAACTGCCCTCACCCTAACGCGTACCCTAACCCTAACCCCTACCCTAACCCTAACGCGTACCCTAATCCTAACCCGTATCCTAAACCGAGCCCTAACCCTAACACTAACCCTAACCCTAACCCTAACACATACCCTACGCCCTACCCGAACCCCTCCCCGAACCCGTAACCTAAGCCGTACCCTAACCCTCACACTAACCCTAACCCTAACCCTAAGCTACGCTTGACTGCTTCTGCCTCCAATAGGTTTCCTAGGCACTAGTGATTTAAGGAACAGGTTAAAAAGAGAATCCTTATGTGATTTCTTGATAATGGGTGTGTTCCTTATCTTCTCCTAGTGTCTAAACTGTTCTCCATGGCTGGACCCCCAAATAATATTCCTTTACGTGCTAAGGGGTATCTAGAGAGTGGGATAGGTTTAATAACTTCCCTCACCCTAACGCGTACCCTAACCCTAACCCCTACCCTAACCCTAACGCGTACACTAATCCTAACCCGTACCCTAAACCGAGCCCTAAACCTAACACTAACCCTAACCGTAACCCTATCCAATATCCTATGCCCTACTCGAGCCCCTCCCCGAACCCGTACCCTAAGCCGTACCCTAACCGTCACCCTAACCCTAACACTAACCCTAAGCTACCCTTGACTGCTTCTGCCTCAAATAGATTTCCTAAGCACTAGTGTTTTAAGGAACAGGTTAAAAAGAGAATCCTAATGTGATTTCTTGAGAATGGGTGTGTTCCTTATCTTATCCTAGTGTCTAAACTCTTCTCCATGGCTGGACCCCCAAATAATATTCCTTTACGTGCTAAGGGGTATCTAGAGAGTGGGATAGGTTTAATAACTAGCCTAGCCCTAACGCGTACCCTAACCCTAACCCCTACCCTAACCCTAACGCGTACCCTAATCCTAACCCGTACCCTAAACCGAGCCCTAACCCTAACCCTAGCCCATACCCTACGCCGTACCCGTACCCCTCCCCGAACCCGTACCCTAAGCCGTACCCTAAACCTCACCCTAACCCTAACCCTAACCCTAAGCTACCCTTGACTGCTTCTGCCTCCAATAGATTTCCTAAGCACTAGTGTTTTAAGGAACAGGTTAAAAAGAGAATCCTAATGTGATTTCTTGAGAATGGGTGTGTTCCTTATCTTATCCTAGTGTCTAAACTCTTCTCCATGGCTGGACCCCCAAATAATATTCCTTTACGTGCTAAGGGGTATCTAGAGAGTGGGATAGGTTTAATAACTACCCTAACCCTAACGCGTACCCTAACCCTAACCCCTACCCTAACCCTAACGCGTACCCTAATCCTAACCCGTACCCTAAACCGAGCCCTAACCCTAACACTAACCCTAACCCTAACCCTAGCCCATACCCTATGCCGTACTCGAACCCCTCCCCGAACCCGTACCCTAAGCCGTACCCTAACCCTAACCCTAACCCTAACCCTAAGCTACCCTTGACTGCTTCTGCCTCCAATAGATTTCCTAAGCACTAGTGTTTTAAGGAACAGGTTAAAAAGAGAATCCTAATGTGATTTCTTGAGAATGGGTGTGTTCCTTATCTTCTCCTAGTGTCTAAACTCTTCTCCATGGCTGGACCCCCAAATAATATTCCTTTACGTGCTAAGGGGTATCTAGAGTGTGGGATAGGTTTAATAACTACCCTAACCCTAACGCGTACCCTAACCCTAACCCCTACCCTAACCCTAACGCGTACCCTAATCCTAACCCGTACCCTAAACCGAGCCCTAAACCTAACCCTAGCCCATACCCTACGCCGTACCCGAACCCCTCCCCGAACCGGTACCCTAAGCCGTACCCTAACCCTAATCCTAACCCTAACCCTAACCCTAAGCTACCCTTGACTGCTTCTGCCTCCAATAGATTTCCTAAGCACTAGTGTTTTAAGGAACAGGTTAAAAAGAGAATCCTAATGTGATTTCTTGAGAATGGGTGTGTTCCTTATCTTCTCCTAGTGTCTAAACTCTTCTCCATGGCTGGACCCCCAAATAATATTCCTTTACGTGCTAAGGGGTATCTAGAGAGTGGGATAGGTTTAATAACTACCCTAACCCTAATGCGTACCCTAACCCTAACCCCTACCCTAACCCTAACGCGTACCCTAATCCTAACCCGTATCCTAAACCGAGCCCTAACCCTAACACTAACCCTAACCCTAACCCTAGCCCATACCCTACGCCGTACCGAACCCCTCCCCGAACCCGTACCCTAAGCCGTACCCTAACACTAACCCTAACCCTAAGCTACCCTTGACTGCTTCTGCCTCCAATAGATTTCCTAAACACTAGTGTTTTAAGGAACAGGTTAAAAAGAGAATCCTAATGTGATTTCTTGAGAATGGGTGTGTTCCTTATCTTATCCTAGTGTCTAAACTCTTCTCCATGGCTGGACCCCCAAATAATATTCCTTTACGTGCTAAGGGGTATCTAGAGAGTGGGATAGGTTTAATAACTACCCTAGCCCTAACGAGTACCCTAACCCTAACCCCTACCATAACACTAACGCGTACCCTAATCCTAACCCGTACCCTAAACCGAGCCCTAACCCTAACACTAACCCTAACCCTAACCCTAGCCCATACCCTACGCCGTACCCGAACCCCTCCCCGAACCCGTACCCTAAGCCGTACCCTAACCCTAACCCTAACCCTAAGCTACCCTTGACTGCTTCTGCCTCCAATAGATTTCCTAAGCACTAGTGTTTTAAGGAACAGGTTAAAAAGAGAATCCTAATGTGATTTCTTGAGAATGGGTGTGTTCCTTATCTTATCCTAGTGTCTAAACTCTTCTCCATGGCTGGACCCCCAAATAATATTCCTTTACGTGCTAAGGGGTATCTAGAGAGTGGGATAGGTATAATAACTACCCTAGCCCTAACGCGTACCCTAACCCTAACCCCTACCCTAACCCTAACGCGTACCCTAATCCTAACCCATACCCTAAACCGAGCCCTAACCCTAACACTAACCCTAACCCTAACCCTAGCCCATACCCTACGCCGTACACGAACCCCTCCCCGAACCCGTACCCTAAGCCGTACCCTAACCCTAACCCTAACCCTAACACTAACCCTAAGCTACCCTTGACTGCTTCTGCCTCCAATAGATATCCTAAGCACTAGTGTTTTAAGGAACAGGTTAAAAAGAGAATCCTAATGTGATTTCTTGAGAATGGGTGTGTTCCTTATCTTATCCTAGTGTCTAAACTCTTCTCCATGGCTGGACCCCCAAATAATATTCCTTTACGTGCTAAGGGGTATCTAGAGAGTGGGATAGGTTTAATAACTACCCTAGCCCTAACGCGTACCCTAACCCTAACCCCTACCCTAACCCTAACGCGTACCCTAATCCTAACCCATACCCTAAACCGAGCCCTAACCCTAACCCTAGCCCATACCCTACGCCGTACCCGAACCCCTCCCCGAACCCGTACCCTAAGCCGTACCCTAACCCTAACCCTAACCCTAACCCTAACCCTAAGCTACCCTTGACTGCTTCTGCCTCCAATCGATTTCCTAAGCACTAGTGTTTTAAGGAACAGGTTAAAAAGAGAATCCTAATGTGATTTCTTGATAATGGGTGTGTTCCTTTTCTTCTCCTAGTGTCTAAATTCTTCTCCATGGCTGGACCCCCAAATAATATTCCTTCACGTGCTAAGGGGTATCAAGAGAGTGGGATAGGTTTAATAACTACCCTCACCCTAACGCGTACCCTAACCCTAACCCCTACCCTAACCCTAACGCGTTCCCTGATCCTAACCCGTACCCTAAACCGAGCCCTAACCCTAACACTAACCCTAACCCTAAACCTAACCCATACCCTACGCCCTACCCGAACCCCTCCCCGAACCCGTACCCTAAGCCGTACCCTAAACCTCACCCTAACCCTAACCCTAACCCTAAGCTACCCTTGACTGCTTCTGCCTCCAATAGATTTCCTAAGCACTAGTGTTTTAAGGAACAGGTTAAAAAGAGAATCCTAATGTGATTTCTTGAGAATGGGTGTGTTCCTTATCTTATCCTAGTGTCTAAACTCTTCTCCATGGCTGGACCCCCAAATAATATTCCTTTACGTCCTAAGGGGTATCTAGAGAGTGGTATAGGTTTAATAACTACCCTAACCCTAACGCGTACCCTAATCCTAACCCGTACCCTAAACCGAGCCCTAACCCTAACACTAACCCTAACCCTAACCCTAGCCCATACCCTACGCCGTACCCGAACCCCTCCCCGAACCCGTACCCTAAGCCGTACCCTAACCCTAACCCTAACCCTAACCCTAAGCTACCCTTGACTGCTTCTGCCTCCAATAGATTTCCTAAGCACTAGTGTTTTAAGGAACAGGTTAAAAAGAGAATCCTAATGTGATTTCTTGAGAATGGGTGTGTTCCTTATCTTATCCTAGTGTCTAAACTCTTCTCCATGGCTGGACCCCCAAATAATATTCCTTTACGTGCTAAGGGGTATCTAGAGAGTGGGATAGGTTTAATAACTACCCTAGCCCTAACGAGTACCCTAACCCTAACCCCTACCATAACCCTAACGCGTACCCTAATCCTAACCCGTACCCTAAACCGAGCCCTAACCCTAACACTAACCCTAACCCTAACCCTAGCCCATACCCTACGCCTTACCCGAACCCCTCCCCGAACCCGTACCCTAAGCCGTACCCTAACCCTAACCCTAACCCTAACCCTAAGCTACCCTTGACTGCTTCTGCCTCCAATAGATTTCCTAAGCACTAGTGTTTTAAGGAACAGGTTAAAAAGAGAATCCTAATGTGATTTCTTGAGAATGGGTGTGTTCCTTATCTTATCCTAGTGTCTAAACTCTTCTCCATGGCTGGACCCCCAAATAATATTCCTTTACGTGCTAAGGGGTATCTAGAGAGTGGGATAGGTTTAATAACTACCCTAACCCTAACGCGTACCCTAACCCTAACCCCTACCCTAACCCTAACGCGTACCTTAATCCTAAACCGTACCCTAAACCGAGCCCTAACCCTAACACTAAACCTAACCCTAACCCTAGCCCATACCCTACGCCGTACCCGAACCCCTCCCCGAAACCGTACCCTAAGCCGTACCCTAACCCTAACCCTAACCCTAACCCTAACCCTAAGCTACCCTTGACTGCTTCTGCCTCCAATAGATTTCCTAAGCACTAGTGTTTTAAGGAACAGGTTAAAAAGAGAATCCTAATGTGATTTCTTGATAATGGGTGTGTTCCTTTTCTTCTCCTAGTGTCTAAACTCTTCTCCTTGGCTGGACCCCCATATAATATTCCTTTATGTGCTAAGGGGTATCTAGAGAGTGGGATAGGTTTAATAACTACCCTCACCCTAACGCGTACCCTAACCCTAACCCCTACCCTAACCCTAATGCGTTGCCTAATCCTAACTCGTACCATAAACCGAGCCCTAACCCTCATCCTAACCCATACGCTGCGCCGGACCCGAACCCCTCCACGAACCCGTACCCTAAGCTGTACCCTAACCCTAACCCTAATCCTAAGCTACCCTTGACTGCTTCTGCCTCCAATAGATTTCCTAAGCCCTAGTGTTTTAAGGAACAGGTTAAAAAGAGAATCCTAATGTGATTTCTTGATAATGGGTGTGTTCCTTTTCTTCTCCTAGTGTCTAAACTCTTCTCCATGGCTGGACCCCCAAATAATATTCCCTTACGTGCTAAGGGGTATCTAGAGAGTGGGATAGGTTTAATAACTGCCCTCACCCTAACGCGTACCCTAACCCTAACCCCTACCCTAACCCTAACGCGTACCCTAATCCTAACCCGTATCCTAAACCGAGCCCTAACCCTAACACTAACCCTAACCCTAACCCTAACACATACCCTACGCCCTACCCGAACCCCTCCCCGAACCCGTAACCTAAGCCGTACCCTAACCCTCACACTAACCCTAACCCTAACCCTAAGCTACGCTTGACTGCTTCTGCCTCCAATAGGTTTCCTAGGCACTAGTGATTTAAGGAACAGGTTAAAAAGAGAATCCTTATGTGATTTCTTGATAATGGGTGTGTTCCTTATCTTCTCCTAGTGTCTAAACTCTTCTCCATGGCTGGACCCCCAAATAATATTCCTTTACGTGCTACGGGGTATCTAGAGAGTGGGATAGGTTTAATAACTTCCCTCACCCTAACGCGTACCCTAACCCTAACCCCTACCCTAACCCTAACGCGTACACTAATCCTAACCCGTACCCTAAACCGAGCCCTAAACCTAACACTAACCCTAACCGTAACCCTATCCAATATCCTATGCCCTACTCGAGCCCCTCCCCGAACCCGTACCCTAAGCCGTACCCTAACCGTCACCCTAACCCTAACACTAACCCTAAGCTACCCTTGACTGCTTCTGCCTCAAATAGATTTCCTAAGCACTAGTGTTTTAAGGAACAGGTTAAAAAGAGAATCCTAATGTGATTTCTTGAGAATGGGTGTGTTCCTTATCTTATCCTAGTGTCTAAACTCTTCTCCATGGCTGGACCCCCAAATAATATTCCTTTACGTGCTAAGGGGTATCTAGAGAGTGGGATAGGTTTAATAACTAGCCTAGCCCTAACGCGTACCCTAACCCTAACCCCTACCCTAACCCTAACGCGTACCCTAATCCTAACCCGTACCCTAAACCGAGCCCTAACCCTAACCCTAGCCCATACCCTACGCCGTACCCGTACCCCTCCCCGAACCCGTACCCTAAGCCGTACCCTAAACCTCACCCTAACCCTAACCCTAAACCTAAGCTACCCTTGACTGCTTCTGCCTCCAATAGATTTCCTAAGCACTAGTGTTTTAAGGAACAGGTTAAAAAGAGAATCCTAATGTGATTTCTTGAGAATGGGTGTGTTCCTTATCTTATCCTAGTGTCTAAACTCTTCTCCATGGCTGGACCCCCAAATAATATTCCTTTACGTGCTAAGGGGTATCTAGAGAGTGGGATAGGTTTAATAACTACCCTAACCCTAACGCGTACCCTAACCCTAACCCCTACCCTAACCCTAACGCGTACCCTAATCCTAACCCGTACCCTAAACCGAGCCCTAACCCTAACACTAACCCTAACCCTAACCCTAGCCCATACCCTATGCCGTACTCGAACCCCTCCCCGAACCCGTACCCTAAGCCGTACCCTAACCCTAACCCTAACCCTAACCCTAAGCTACCCTTGACTGCTTCTGCCTCCAATAGATTTCCTAAGCACTAGTGTTTTAAGGAACAGGTTAAAAAGAGAATCCTAATGTGATTTCTTGAGAATGGGTGTGTTCCTTATCTTCTCCTAGTGTCTAAACTCTTCTCCATGGCTGGACCCCCAAATAATATTCCTTTACGTGCTAAGGGGTATCTAGAGTGTGGGATAGGTTTAATAACTACCCTAACCCTAACGCGTACCCTAACCCTAACCCCTACCCTAACCCTAACGCGTACCCTAATCCTAACCCGTATCCTAAACCGAGCCCTAACCCTAACACTAACCCTAACCCTAACCCTAACACATACCCTACGCCCTACCCGAACCCCTCCCCGAACCCGTAACCTAAGCCGTACCCTAACCCTCACACTAACCCTAACCCTAACCCTAAGCTACGCTTGACTGCTTCTGCCTCCAATAGGTTTCCTAGGCACTAGTGATTTAAGGAACAGGTTAAAAAGAGAATCCTTATGTGATTTCTTGATAATGGGTGTGTTCCTTATCTTCTCCTAGTGTCTAAACTCTTCTCCATGGCTGGACCCCCAAATAATATTCCTTTACGTGCTAAGGGGTATCTAGAGAGTGGGATAGGTTTAATAACTTCCCTCACCCTAACGCGTACCCTAACCCTAACCCCTACCCTAACCCTAACGCGTACACTAATCCTAACCCGTACCCTAAACCGAGCCCTAAACCTAACACTAACCCTAACCGTAACCCTATCCAATATCCTATGCCCTACTCGAGCCCCTCCCCGAACCCGTACCCTAAGCCGTACCCTAACCGTCACCCTAACCCTAACACTAACCCTAAGCTACCCTTGACTGCTTCTGCCTCAAATAGATTTCCTAAGCACTAGTGTTTTAAGGAACAGGTTAAAAAGAGAATCCTAATGTGATTTCTTGAAAATGGGTGTGTTCCTTATCTTATCCTAGTGTCTAAACTCTTCTCCATGGCTGGACCCCCAAATAATATTCCTTTACGTGCTAAGGGGTATCTAGAGAGTGGGATAGGTTTAATAACTACCCTAGCCCTAACGCGTACCCTAACCCTAACCCCTACCCTAACCCTAATGCATACCCTAATCCTAACCCGTACCCTAAACCGAGCCCTAATCCTAACACTAATCCTAACCCTAACCCTAGCCCATACCCTACGCCGTACCCGAACCCCTCCCCGAACCCGTACCCTAAGCCGTACCCTAACCCTAACCCTAACCCTAACCCTAACCCTAAGCTACCCTTGACTGCTTCTGCCTCCAATAGATTTCCTAAGCACTAGTGTTTTTAGGAACAGGTTAAAAAGAGAATCCTAATGTGATTTCTTGAGAATGGGTGTGTTCCTTATCTTATCCTAGTGTCTAAACTCTTCTCCATGGCTGGACCCCCAAATAATATTCCTTTACGTGCGAAGGGGTATCTAGAGAGTGGGATAGGTTTAATAACTACCCTAGCCCTAACGCGTACCCTAACCCTAACCCCTACCCTAACCCTAACGCGTACCCTAATCCTAACCCGTACCCTAAACCGAGCCCTAACCCTAACCCTAGCCCATACCCTACGCCGTACCCGAACCCCTCCCCGAACCCGTACCCTAAGCCGTACCCTAACCCTAACCCTAACCCTAACCCTAACCCTAAGCTACCCTTCACTGCTTCTGCCTCCAATAGATTTCCTAAACACTAGTGTTTTAAGGAACAGGTTAAAAAGAGAATCCTAATGTGATTTCTTGAGAATGGGTGTATTCCTTATCTTATCCTAGTGTCTAAACTCTTCTCCATGGCTGGTCCCCCAAATAATATTCCTTTACGTGCTAAGGGGTATCTAGAGAGTGGGATAGGTTTAATAACTACCCTAGCCCTAACGAGTACCCTAACCCTAACCCCTACCAAAACCCTAACGCGTACCCTAATCCTAACCCGTACCCTAAACCGAGCCCTAACCCTAACACTAACCCTAACCCTAACCCTAGCCCATACCCTACGCCGTACCCGAACCCCTCCCCGAACCCGTACCCTAAGCCGTACCCTAACCCTAACCCTAACCCTAAGCTACCCTTGACTACTTCTGCCTCCAATAGATTTCCTAAGCACTAGTGTTTTAAGGAACAGGTTAAAAAGAGAATCCTAATGGGATTTCTTGATAATGGGTGTGTTCCTTTTCTTCTCCTAGTGTCTAAACTCTTCTCCATGGCTGGACCCCCAAATAATATTCCTTTACGTGCTAAGGGGTATCTAGAGAGTGGGATAGGTTTAATAACTACCCTCACCCTAACGCGTACCCTAACCCTAACCCCTACCCTAACCCTAACGCGTACCCTAATCCTAACCCGTACCCTAAACCGAGCCCTAACCCTAACACTAACCCTAACCCTAACCCTAAGCCATAACCTACGCCCTACCCGAACCCCTCCCCGAACCCGTACCCTAAGCCGTACCCTAACCCTCACCCTAACCCTAAACCTAACCCTAAGCTACACTTGGCTGCTTCTGCCTCCAATAGATTTCCTAAGCACTAGTGTTTTAAGGAACAGGTTAAAAAGAGAATCCTAATGTGATTTCTTGATAATGGGTGTGTTCCTTATCTTCTCCTAGTGTCTAAACTCTTCTCCATGGCTGGACCCCCAAATAATATTCCTTCACGTGCTAAGGGGTATCTAGAGAGTGGGATAGGTTTAATAACTACCCTCACCCTAACGCGTACCCTAACCCTAACCCCTACCCTAACGCATACCCTAATCCTAACCCGTTCCCTAAACCGAGCCCTAACCCTAACACTAACCCTAACCCTAACCCTAAGCCATAACCTACGCCCTACCCGAACCCCTCCCCGAACCCGTACCCTAAGCCGTACCCTAACCCTCACGCTAACCCTAACCCTAACCCTAGGCTACGCTTGACTGCCTCTGAATCCAATAGATTTCCTAAGCTCTAGTGTTTTAAGGAACAGGTTAAAAAGAGAATCCTAATGTGATTTCTTGATAATGGATGTGTTCCTTATCTTCTCCTAGTGTCTAAACCCTTCTCCATTTCTAGAGCCCCAAATAATATTCCTTTACTTGCTAAGGGGTATCTAGAGAGTGGGATAGATTTAATAACTACACTCACCCTAACGCGTACCCTAACTCTAACCCCTACCCTAACCCTAACGCGTTCCCTGACCCTAACCCGTACCCTAAACCGAGCCCTAACCCTAACACTAACCATAACCTTAAACCTAACCCATACCCTACGCCCTACCCGAACCCCTCCCCGAACCCGTACCCTAAGCCGTACCCTAAACCTCACCCTAACCCTAACCCTATCCCTAAGCTACCCTTGACTGCTTCTGCCTCCAATAGATTTCCTAAGCACTAGTGTTTTAAGGAACAGGTTAAAAAGAGAATCCTAATGTGATTTCTTGAGAATGGGTGTGTTCCTTATCTTATCCTAGTGTCTAAACTCTTCTCCATGGCTGGACCCCCAAATAATATTCCTTTACGTGCTAAGGGGTATCTAGAGAGTGGAATAGGTTTAATAACTACCCTAGCCCTAACGAGTACCCAAACCCTAACACCTACCCTAACCCTAACGCGTACCCTAATCCTAACCCGTAGCCTAAACCGAGCCCTAACCCTAACACTAACCCTAACCCTAACCCTAGCCCATACCCTACGCCATACCCGAACCCCTCCCCGAACCCGTACCCTAAGCCGTACCCTAAACCTAACCCTAACCCTAACCCTAACCCTAAGCTACCCTTGACTGCTTCTGCCTCCAATAGATTTCCTAAGCACTAGTGTTTTAAGGAACAGGTTAAAAAGAGAATCCTAATGTGATTTCTTGAGAATGGGTGTGTTCCTTATCTTATCCTAGTGTCTAAACTCTTCTCCATGGCTGGACCCCCAAATAATATTCCTTTACGTGCTAAGGGGTATCTAGAGAGTGGGATAGGTTTAATAACTACCCTAACCCTAATGCGTACCCTAACCCTAACCCCTACCCTAACCCTAACGCGTACCCTAATCCTAACCAGTATCCTAAAGCGAGCCCTAACCCTAACACTAACCCTAACCCTAACCCTAGCCCATACCCTACGCCGTACCCGAACCCCTCCCCGAACCCGTACCCTAAGCCGTACCCTAACCCTAACCCTAACCCTAACCCTAAGCTACCCTTGACTGCTTCTGCCTCCAATAGATTTCCTAAACACTAGTGTTTTAAGGAACAGGTTAAAAAGAGAATCCTAATGTGATTTCTTGATAATGGATGTGTTCCTTATCTTCTCCTAGTGTCTAAACCCTTCTCCATGGCTAGAGCCCCAAATAATATTCCTTTACTTGCTAAGGGGTATCTAGAGAGTGGGATAGGTTTAATAACTACACTCACCCTAACGCGTACCCTAACCCTAACCCCTACCCTAACCCTAACGCGTTCCCTGATCCTAACCCGTACCCTAAACCGAGCCCTAACCCTAACCCTAGCCCATACCCTACGCCGTACCCGAACCCCTCCCCGAACCCGTACCCTAAGCCGTACCCTAACCCTAACCCTAACCCTAACCCTAACCCTAAGCTACCCTTGACTGCTTCTGCCTCCAATAGATTTCCTAAGCACTAGTGTTTTTAGGAACAGGTTAAAAAGAGAATCCTAATGTGATTTCTTGAGAATGGGTGTGTTCCTTATCTTATCCTAGTGTCTAAACTCTTCTCCATGGCTGGACCCCCAAATAATATTCCTTTACGTGCTAAGGGGTATCTAGAGAGTGGGATAGGTTTAATAACTACCCTAGCCCTAACGCGTACCCTAACCCTAACCCCTACCCTAACCCTAACGCGTACCCTAATCCTAACCCGTACCCTAAACCGAGCCCTAACCCTAACCCTAGCCCATACCCTACGCCGTACCCGAAACCCTCCCCGAACCCGTACCCTAAGCCGTACCCTAACCCTAACCCTAACCCTAACCCTAACCCTAAGCTACCCTTCACTGCTTCTGCCTCCAATAGATTTCCTAAACACTAGTGTTTTAAGGAACAGGTTAAAAAGAGAATCCTAATGTGATTTCTTGAGAATGGGTGTATTCCTTATCTTATCCTAGTGTCTAAACTCTTCTCCATGGCTGGACCCCCAAATAATATTCCTTTACGTGCTAAGGGGTATCTAGAGAGTGGGATAGGTTTAATAACTACCCTAGCCCTAACGAGTACCCTAACCCTAACCCCTACCATAACCCTAACGCGTACCCTAATCCTAACCCGTACCCTAAACCGAGCCCTAACCCTAACACTAACCCTAACCCTAACCCTAGCCCATACCCTACGCCGTACCCGAACCCCTCCCCGAACCCGTACCCTAAGCCGTACCCTAACCCTAACCCTAACCCTAAGCTACCCTTGACTGCTTCTGCCTCCAATAGATTTCCTAAGCACTAGTGTTTTAAGGAACAGGTTAAAAAGAGAATCCTAATGTGATTTCTTGAGAATGGGTGTGTTCCTTATCTTATCCTAGTGTCTAAACTCTTCTCCATGGCTGGACCCCCAAATAATATTCCTTTACGTGCTAAGGGGTATCTAGAGAGTGGGATAGGTATAATAACTACCCTAGCCCTAACGCGTACCCTAACCCTAACCCCTACCCTAACCCTAACGCGTACCCTAATCCTAACCCATACCCTAAACCTCACCCTAACCCTAACCCTATCCCTAAGCTACCCTTGACTGCTTCTGCCTCCAATAGATTTCCTAAGCACTAGTGTTTTAAGGAACAGGTTAAAAAGAGAATCCTAATGTGATTTCTTGAGAATGGGTGTGTTCCTTATCTTATCCTAGTGTCTAAACTCTTCTCCATGGCTGGACCCCCAAATAATATTCCTTTACGTGCTAAGGGGTATCTAGAGAGTGGAATAGGTTTAATAACTACCCTAGCCCTAACGAGTACCCAAACCCTAACACCTACCCTAACCCTAACGCGTACCCTAATCCTAACCCGTAGCCTAAACCGAGCCCTAACCCTAACACTAACCCTAACCCTAACCCTAGCCCATACCCTACGCCATACCCGAACCCCTCCCCGAACCCGTACCCTAAGCCGTACCCTAAACCTAACCCTAACCCTAACCCTAACCCTAAGCTACCCTTGACTGCTTCTGCCTCCAATAGATTTCCTAAGCACTAGTGTTTTAAGGAACAGGTTAAAAAGAGAATCCTAATGTGATTTCTTGAGAATGGGTGTGTTCCTTATCTTATCCTAGTGTCTAAACTCTTCTCCATGGCTGGACCCCCAAATAATATTCCTTTACGTGCTAAGGGGTATCTAGAGAGTGGGATAGGTTTAATAACTACCCTAACCCTAATGCGTACCCTAACCCTAACCCCTACCCTAACCCTAACGCGTACCCTAATCCTAACCAGTATCCTAAAGCGAGCCCTAACCCTAACACTAACCCTAACCCTAACCCTAGCCCATACCCTACGCCGTACCCGAACCCCTCCCCGAACCCGTACCCTAAGCCGTACCCTAACCCTAACCCTAACCCTAACCCTAAGCTACCCTTGACTGCTTCTGCCTCCAATAGATTTCCTAAACACTAGTGTTTTAAGGAACAGGTTAAAAAGAGAATCCTAATGTGATTTCTTGATAATGGATGTGTTCCTTATCTTCTCCTAGTGTCTAAACCCTTCTCCATGGCTAGAGCCCCAAATAATATTCCTTTACTTGCTAAGGGGTATCTAGAGAGTGGGATAGGTTTAATAACTACACTCACCCTAACGCGTACCCTAACCCTAACCCCTACCCTAACCCTAACGCGTTCCCTGATCCTAACCCGTACCCTAAACCGAGCCCTAACCCTAACCCTAGCCCATACCCTACGCCGTACCCGAACCCCTCCCCGAACCCGTACCGTAAGCCGTACCCTAACCCTAACCCTAACCCTAACCCTAACCCTAAGCTACCCTTGACTGCTTCTGCCTCCAATAGATTTCCTAAGCACTAGTGTTTTTAGGAACAGGTTAAAAAGAGAATCCTAATGTGATTTCTTGAGAATGGGTGTGTTCCTTATCTTATCCTAGTGTCTAAACTCTTCTCCATGGCTGGACCCCCAAATAATATTCCTTTACGTGCTAAGGGGTATCTAGAGAGTGGGATAGGTTTAATAACTACCCTAGCCCTAACGCGTACCCTAACCCTAACCCCTACCCTAACCCTAACGCGTACCCTAATCCTAACCCGTACCCTAAACCGAGCCCTAACCCTAACCCTAGCCCATACCCTACGCCGTACCCGAAACCCTCCCCGAACCCGTACCCTAAGCCGTACCCTAACCCTAACCCTAACCCTAACCCTAACCCTAAGCTACCCTTCACTGCTTCTGCCTCCAATAGATTTCCTAAACACTAGTGTTTTAAGGAACAGGTTAAAAAGAGAATCCTAATGTGATTTCTTGAGAATGGGTGTATTCCTTATCTTATCCTAGTGTCTAAACTCTTCTCCATGGCTGGACCCCCAAATAATATTCCTTTACGTGCTAAGGGGTATCTAGAGAGTGGGATAGGTTTAATAACTACCCTAGCCCTAACGAGTACCCTAACCCTAACCCCTACCATAACCCTAACGCGTACCCTAATCCTAACCCGTACCCTAAACCGAGCCCTAACCCTAACACTAACCCTAACCCTAACCCTAGCCCATACCCTACGCCGTACCCGAACCCCTCCCCGAACCCGTACCCTAAGCCGTACCCTAACCCTAACCCTAACCCTAAGCTACCCTTGACTGCTTCTGCCTCCAATAGATTTCCTAAGCACTAGTGTTTTAAGGAACAGGTTAAAAAGAGAATCCTAATGTGATTTCTTGAGAATGGGTGTGTTCCTTATCTTATCCTAGTGTCTAAACTCTTCTCCATGGCTGGACCCCCAAATAATATTCCTTTACGTGCTAAGGGGTATCTAGAGAGTGGGATAGGTATAATAACTACCCTAGCCCTAACGCGTACCCTAACCCTAACCCCTACCCTAACCCTAACGCGTACCCTAATCCTAACCCATACCCTAAACCGAGCCCTAACCCTAACACTAACCCTAACCCTAACCCTAGCCCATACCCTACGCCGTACACGAACCCCTCCCCGAACCCGTACCCTAAGCCGTACCCTAACCCTAACCCTAACCCTAACACTAACCCTAAGCTACCCTTGACTGCTTCTGCCTCCAATAGATTTCCTAAGCACTAGTGTTTTAAGGAACAGGTTAAAAAGAGAATCCTAATGTGATTTCTTGAGAATGGGTGTGTTCCTTATCTTATCCTAGTGTCTAAACTCTTCTCCATGGCTGGACCCCCAAATAATATTCCTTTACGTGCTAAGGGGTATCTAGAGAGTGGGATAGGTTTAATAACTACCCTAACCCTAACGCGTACCCTAATCCTAACCCGTACCCTAAACCGAGCCCTAACCCTAACACTAACCCTAACCCTAAACCTAGCCCATACCCTACGCCGTACCCGAACCCCTCCCCGAACCCGTACCCTAAGCCGTACCCTAACCCTAACCCTAACCCTAACCCTAAGCTACCCTTGACTGCTTCTGCCTCCAATAGATTTCCTAAGCACTAGTGTTTTAAGGAACAGGTTAAAAAGAGAATCCTAATGTGATTTCTTGAGAATGGGTGTGTTCCTTATCTTCTCCTAGTGTCTAAACTCTTCTCCATGGCTGGACCCCCAAATAATATTCCTTTACGTGCTAAGGGGTATCTAGAGAGTGGGATAGGTTTAATAACTACCCTAGCCCTAACGAGTACCCTAACCCTAACCCCTACCATAACCCTAACGCGTACCCTAATCCTAACCCGTACCCTAAACCGAGCCCTAACCCTAACACTAACCCTAACCCTAACCCTAGCCCATACCCTACGCCTTACCCGAACCCCTCCCCGAACCCATACCCTAAGCCGTACCCTAACCCTAACCCTAACCCTAACCCTAAGCTACCCTTGACTGCTTCTGCCTCCAATAGATTTCCTAAGCACTAGTGTTTTAAGGAACAGGTTAAAAAGAGAATCCTAATGTGATTTCTTGAGAATGGGTGTGTTCCTTATCTTATCCTAGTGTCTAAACTCTTCTCCATGGCTGGACCCCCAAATAATATTCCTTTACGTGCTAAGGGGTATCTAGAGAGTGGGATAGGTTTAATAACTACCCTAACCCTAACGCGTACCCTAACCCTAACCCCTACCCTAACCCTAACGCGTACCCTAATCCTAACCCGTACCCTAAACCGAGCCCTAACCCTAACACTAAACCTAACCCTAACCCTAGCCCATCCCCTACGCCGTACCCGAACCCCACCCCGAAACCGTACCCTAAGCCGTACCCTAACCCTAACCCTGACCCTAACCCTAACCCTAAGCTACCCTTGACTGCTTCTGCCTCCAATAGATTTCCTAAGCACTAGTGTTTTAAGGAACAGGTTAAAAAGAGAATCCTAATGTGATTTCTTGATAATGGGTGTGTTCCTTTTCTTCTCCTAGTGTCTAAACTCTTCTCCTTGGCTGGACCCCCATATAATATTCCTTTATGTGCTAAGGGGTATCTAGAGAGTGGGATAGGTTTAATAACTACCCTCACCCTAACGCGTACCCTAACCCTAACCCCTACCCTAACCCTAATGCGTTGCCTAATCCTAACTCTTACCATAAACCGAGCCCTAACCCTCATCCTAACCCATACGCTGCGCCGGACCCGAACCCCTCCACGAACCCGTACCCTAAGCTGTACCCTAACCCTAACCCTAATCCTAAGCTACCCTTGACTGCTTCTGCCTCCAATAGATTTCCTAAGCCCTAGTGTTTTAAGGAACAGGTTAAAAAGAGAATCCTAATGTGATTTCTTGATAATGGGTGTGTTCCTTTTCTTCTCCTAGTGTCTAAACTCTTCTCCATGGCTGGACCCCCAAATAATATTCCCTTACGTGCTAAGGGGTATCTAGAGAGTGGGATAGGTTTAATAACTACCCTCACCCTAACGCGTACCCTAACCCTAACCCCTACCCTAACCCTAACGCGTACCCTAATCCTAACCCGTATCCTAAACCGAGCCCTAACCCTAACACTAACCCTAACCCTAACCCTAACATATACCCTACGCCCTACCCGAACCCCTCCCCGAACCCGTAACCTAAGCCGTACCCTAACCCTCACACTAACCCTAACCCTAACCCTAAGCTACGCTTGACTGCTTCTGCCTCCAATAGGTTTCCTAGGCACTAGTGATTTAAGGAACAGGTTAAAAAGAGAATCCTTATGTGATTTCTTGATAATGGGTGTGTTCCTTATCTTCTCCTAGTGTCTAAACTCTTCTCCATGGCTGGACCCCCAAATAATATTCCTTTACGTGCTAAGGGGTATCTAGAGAGTGGGATAGGTTTAATAACTTCCCTCACCCTAACGCGTACCCTAACCCTAACCCCTACCCTAACTCTAACGCGTACACTAATCCTAACCCGTACCCTAAACCGAGCCCTAAACCTAACACTAACCCTAACCGTAACCCTATCCAATATACTATGCCCTACTCGAGCCCCTCCACGAACCCGTACCCTAAGCCGTACCCTAACCGTCACCCTAACCCTAACACTAACCCTAAGCTACCCTTGACTGCTTCTGCCTCCAATAGATTTCCTAAGCACTAGTGTTTTAAGGAACAGGTTAAAAAGAGAATCCTAATGTGATTTCTTGAGAATGGGTGTGTTCCTTATCTTATCCTAGTGTCTAAACTCTTCTCCATGGCTGGACCCAAATAATATTCCTTTACGTGCTAAAGGGTATCTAGAGTGTGGGATAGGTTTAATAACTACCCTAACCCTAACGCGTACCCTAACCCTAACCCCTACCCTAACCCTAACGCGTACCCTAATCCTAACCCGTACCCTAAACCGAGCCCTAACCCTAACACTAACCCTAACCCTAACCCTAGCCCATACCTTACGCCGTACCCGAACCCCTCCTCGAACCCGTACCCTAACCCTAACCCTAACCCTAACCCTAAGCTACCCTTGACTGCTTCTGCCTCCAATAGATTTCCTAAGCACTAGTGTTTTAAGGAACAGGTTAAAAAGAGAATCCTAATGTGATTTCTTGAGAATGGGTGTGTTCCTTATCTTATCCTAGTGTCTAAACTCTTCTCCATGGCTGGACCCCCAAATAATATTCCTTTACGTGCTAAGGGGTATCTAGAGAGTGGGATAGGTTTAATAACTACCCTAACCCTAATGCTTACCCTAACCCTAACCCCTACCCTAACCCTAACGCGTACCCTAATCCTAACCCGTATCCTAAAGCGAGCCCTAACCCTAACACTAACCCTAACCCTAACCCTAGCCCATACCCTACGCCGTACCCGAACCCCTCCCCGAACCCGTACCCTAAGCCGTACCCTAACCCTAACCCTAACCCTAACCCTAACCCTAAGCTACCCTTGACTGCTTCTGCCTCCAATAGATTTCCTAAGCACTAGTGTTTTAAGGAACAGGTTAAAAAGAGAATCCTAATGTGATTTCTTGAGAATGGGTGTGTTCCTTATCTTATCCTAGTGTCTAAACTCTTCTCCATGGCTGGACCCCCAAATAATATTCCTTTACGTGCTAAGGGGTATCTAGAGAGTGGGATAGGTATAATAACTACCCTAGCCCTAACGCGTACCCTAACCCTAACCCCTACCCTAACCCTAACGCGTACCCTAATCCTAACCCATACCCTAAACCGAGCCCTAACCCTAACACTAACCCTAACCCTAACCCTAGCCCATACCCTACGCCGTACACGAACCCCTCCCCGAACCCGTACCCTAAGCCGTACCCTAACCCTAACCCTAACCCTAACCCTAACCCTAAGCTACCCTTGACTGCTTCTGCCTCCAATAGATTTCCTAAGCACTAGTGTTTTAAGGAACAGGTTAAAAAGAGAATCCTAATGTGATTTCTTGAGAATGGGTGTGTTCCTTATCTTATCCTAGTGTCTAAACTCTTCTCCATGGCTGGACCCCCAAATAATATTCCTTTACGTGCTAAGGGGTATCTAGAGAGTGGGATAGGTTTAATAACTACCCTAGCCCTAACGCGTACCCTAACCCTAACCCCTACCCTAACCCTAACGCGTACACTAATCCTAACCCGTACCCTAAACCGAGCCCTAACCCTAACCCTAGCCCATACCCTACGCCGTACCCGAACCCCTCCCTGAACCCGTACCCTAAGCCGTACCCTAACCCTAACCCTAACCCTAACCCTAACCCTAAGCTACCCTTGACTGCTTCTGCCTCCAATAGATTTCCTAAGCACTAGTGTTTTAAGGAACAGGTTAAAAAGAGAATCCTAATGTGATTTCTTGATAATGGGTGTGTTCCTTTTCTTCTCCTAGTGTCTAAACTCTTCTCCATGGCTGGACCCCCAAATAATATTCCTTCACGTGCTAAGGGGTATCTAGAGAGTGGGATAGGTTTAATAACTACCCTCACCCTAACGCGTACCCTAACCCTAACCCCTACCCTAACGCATACCCTAATACTAACCCGTACCCTAAACCGAGCCCTAAGCCTAACACTAAGCCTAACCCTAACCCTAACCCATACCCTACGCCCTACCCGAACCCCTCCCCGAACCCGTACCCTAAGCCGTACCCTAACCCTCACGCTAACCCTAACCCTAACCCTAGGCTACGCTTCACTGCCTCTGCCTCCAATAGATTTCCTAAGCTCTAGTATTTTAAGGAACAGGTTAAAAAGAGAATCCTAATGTGATTTCTTGATAATGGATGTGTTCCTTATCTTCTCCTAGTGTCTAAACCCTTCTCCATGGAGAGAGCCCCAAATAATATTCCTTTACTTGCTAAGGGGTATCTAGAGAGTGGGATAGGTTTAATAACTACACTCACCCTAACGCGTACCCTAACCCTAACCCCTACCCTAACCCTAACGCGTTCCTTGATCCTAACCCGTACCCTAAACCGAGCCCTAACCCTAACACTAACCCTAACCCTAAACCTAACCCATACCCTACGCCCTACCCGAACCCCTCCCCGAACCCGTACCCTAAGCCGTACCCTAAACCTCACCCTAACCCTAAACCTAACCCTAAGCTACCCTTGACTGCTTCTGCCTCCAATAGATTTCCTAAGCACTAGTGTTTTAAGGAACAGGTTAAAAAGAGAATCCTAATGTGATTTCTTGAGAATGGGTGTGTTCCTTATCTTATCCTAGTGTCTAAACTCTTCTCCATGGCTGGACCCCCAAATAATATTCCTTTACGTGCTAAGGGGTATCTAGAGAGTGGGATAGGTTTAATAACTACCCTAACCCTAACGCGTACCCTAATCCTAACCCGTACCCTAAACCGAGCCCTAACCCTAACACTAACCCTAACCCTAAACCTAGCCCATACCCTACGCCGTACCCGAACCCCTCCCCGAACCCGTACCCTAAGCCGTACCCTAACCCTAACCCTAACCCTAACCCTAAGCTACCCTTGACTGCTTCTGCCTCCAATAGATTTCCTAAGCACTAGTGTTTTAAGCAACAGGTTAAAAAGAGAATCCTAATGTGATTTCTTGAGAATGGGTGTGTTCCTTATCTTATCCTAGTGTCTAAACTCTTCTCCATGGCTGGACCCCCAAATAATATTCCTTTACGTGCTAAGGGGTATCTAGAGAGTGGGATAGGTTTAATAACTACCCTAGCCCTAACGAGTACCCTAACCCTAACCCCTACCATAACCCTAACGCGTACCCTAATCCTAACCCGTACCCTAAACCGAGCCCTAACCCTAACACTAACCCTAACCCTAACCCTAGCCCATACCCTACGCCTTACCCGAACCCCTCCCCGAACCCATACCCTAAGCCGTACCCTAACCCTAACCCTAACCCTAACCCTAAGCTACCCTTGACTGCTTCTGCCTCCAATAGATTTCCTAAGCACTAGTGTTTTAAGGAACAGGTTAAAAAGAGAATCCTAATGTGATTTCTTGAGAATGGGTGTGTTCCTTATCTTATCCTAGTGTCTAAACTCTTCTCCATGGCTGGACCCCCAAATAATATTCCTTTACGTGCTAAGGGGTATCTAGAGAGTGGGATAGGTTTAATAACTACCCTAGCCCTAACGCGTACCCTAACCCTAACCCCTACCCTAACCCTAACGCGTACCCTAATCCTAACCCGTACCCTAAACCGAGCCCTAACCCTAACCCTAGCCCATACCCTACGCCGTACCCGAACCCCTCCCCGAACCCGTACCCTAAGCCGTACCCTAACCCTAACCCTAACCCTAAACCTAACCCTAAGCTACCCTTCACTGCTTCTGCCTCCAATAGATTTCCTAAACACTAGTGTTTTAAGGAACAGGTTAAAAAGAGAATCCTAATGTGATTTCTTGAGAATGGGTGTGTTCCTTATCTTATCCTAGTGTCTAAACTCTTCTCCATGGCTGGACCCCCAAATAATATTCCTTTACGTGCTAAGGGGTATCTAGAGAGTGGGATAGGTTTAATAACTAACCTAGCCCTAACGAGTACCCTAACCCTAACCCCTACCATAACCCTCACGCGTACCCTAATCCTAACCCGTACCCTAAACCGAGCCCTAACCCTAACACTAACCCTAACCCTAACCCTAGCCCATACCCTACACCGTACCCGAACCCCTCCCCGAACCCGTACCCTAAGCCGTACCCTAACCCTAACCCTAACCCTAAGCTACCCTTGACTGCTTCTGCCTCCAATAGATTTCCTAAGCACTAGTGTTTTAAGGAACAGGTTAAAAAGAGAATCCTAATGTGATTTCTTGAGAATGGGTGTGTTCCTTATCTTATCCTAGTGTCTAAACTCTTCTCCATGGCTGGACCCCCAAATAATATTCCTTTACGTGCTAAGGGGTATCTAGAGAGTGGGATAGGTACAATAACTACCCTAGCCCTAACGCGTACCCTAAACCTAACCCCTACCCTAACCCTAACGCGTACCCTAATCCTAACCCATACCCTAAACCGAGCCCTAACCCTAACACTAACCCTAACCATAACCCTAGCCCATACCCTACGCCGTACACGAACCCCTCCCCGAACCCGTACCCTAAGCCGTACCCTAACCCTAACCCTAACCCTAACACTAACCCTAAGCTACCCTTGACTGCTTCTGCCTCCAATAGATTTCCTAAGCACTAGTGTTTTAAGGAACAGGTTAAAAAGAGAATCCTAATGTGATTTCTTGAGAATGGGTGTGTTCCTTATCTTATCCTAGTGTCTAAACTCTTCTCCATGGCTGGACCCCCAAATAATATTCCTTTACGTGCTAAGGGGTATCTAGAGAGTGGGATAGGTTTAATAACTACCCTAGCCCTAACGCGTACCCTAACCCTAACCCCTACCCTAACCCTAACGCGTACCCTAATCCTAACCCGTACCCTAAACCGAGCCCTAACCCTAACACTAGCCCATACCCTACGCCGTACCCGAACCCCTCCCCGAACCCGTACCCTAAGCCGTACCCTAACCCTAACCCTAACCCTAACCCTAAGCTACCCTTGACTGCTTCTGCCTCCAATAGATTTCCTAAGCACTAGTGTTTTAAGGAACAGGTTAAAAAGAGAATCCTAATGTGATTTCTTGATAATGGGTGTGTTCCTTTTCTTCTCCTAGTGTCTAAACTCTTCTCCATGGCTGGACCCCCAAATAATATTCCTTCACGTGCTAAGGGGTATCTAGAGAGTGGGATAGGTTTAATAACTACCCTCACCCTAACGCGTACCCTAACCCTAACCCCTACCCTAACGCATACCCTAATACTAACCCGTACCCTAAACCGAGCCCTAAGCCTAACACTAAGCCTAACCCTAACCCTAACCCATACCCTACGCCCTACCCGAACCCCTCCCCGAACCCGTACCCTAAGCCGTACCCTAACCCTCACGCTAACCCTAACCCTAACCCTAGGCTACGCTTCACTGCCTCTGCCTCCAATAGATTTCCTAAGCTCTAGTATTTTAAGGAACAGGTTAAAAAGAGAATCCTAATGTGATTTCTTGATAATGGATGTGTTCCTTATCTTCTCCTAGTGTCTAAACCCTTCTCCATGGAGAGAGCCCCAAATAATATTCCTTTACTTGCTAAGGGGTATCTAGAGAGTGGGATAGGTTTAATAACTACACTCACCCTAACGCGTACCCTAACCCTAACCCCTACCCTAACCCTAACGCGTTCCCTGATCCTAACCCGTACCCTAAACCGAGCCCTAACCCTAACACTAACCCTAACCCTAAACCTAACCCATACCCTACGCCCTACCCGAACCCCTCCCCGAACCCGTAACCTAAGCCGTACCCTAAACCTCACCCTAACCCTAAACCTAACCCTAAGCTACCCTTGACTGCTTCTGCCTCCAATAGATTTCTTAAGCACTAGTGTTTTAAGGAACAGGTTAAAAAGAGAATCCTAATGTGATTTCTTGAGAATGGGTGTGTTCCTTATCTTATCCTAGTGTCTAAACTCTTCTCCATGGCTGGACCCCCAAATAATATTCCTTTACGTGCTAAGGGGTATCTAGAGAGTGGGATAGGTTTAATAACTACCCTAACCCTAACGCGTACCCTAATCCTAACCCGTACCCTAAACCGAGCCCTAACCCTAACACTAACCCTAACCCTAACCCTAGCCCATACCCTACGCCGTACCCGAACCCCTCCCCGAACCCGTACCCTAAGCCGTACCCTAACCCTAACCCTAACCCTAACCCTAAGCTACCCTTGACTGCTTCTGCCTCCAATAGATTTCCTAAGCACTAGTGTTTTAAGGAACAGGTTAAAAAGAGAATCCTAATGTGATTTCTTGAGAATGGGTGTGTTCCTTATCTTATCCTAGTGTCTAAACTCTTCTCCATGGCTGGACCCCCAAATAATATTCCTTTACGTGCTAAGGGGTATCTAGAGTGGGATAGGTTTAATAACTACCCTAGCCCTAACGAGTACCGTAACCCTAACCCCTACCATAACCCTAACGCGTACCCTAATCCTAACCCGTACCCTAAACCGAGCCCTAACCCTAACACTAACCCTAACCCTAACCCTAGCCCATACCCTACGCCTTACCCGAACCCCTCCCCGAACCCATACCCTAAGCCGTACCCTAACCCTAACCCTAACCCTAACCCTAAGCTACCCTTGACTGCTTCTGCCTCCAATAGATTTCCTAAGCACTAGTGTTTTAAGGAACAGGTTAAAAAGAGAATCCTAATGTGATTTCTTGAGAATGGGTGTGTTCCTTATCTTATCCTAGTGTCTAAACTCTTCTCCATGGCTGGACCCCCAAATAATATTCCTTTACGTGCTAAGGGGTATCTAGAGAGTGGGATAGGTTTAATAACTACCCTAACCCTAACGCATACCCTAACCCTAACCCCTACCCTAACCCTAACGCGTACCCTAATCCTAACCCGTACCCTAAACCGAGCCCTAACCCTAACACTAAACCTAACCCTAACCCTAGCCCATACCCTACGCCGTACCCGAACCCCTCCCCGAACCCGTACCCTAACTCTAACCCTAACCCTAACCCTAACCCTAAGCTACCCTTGACTGCTTCTGCCTCCAATAGATTTCCTAAGCACTAGTGTTTTAAGGAACAGGTTAAAAAGAGAATCCTAATGTGATTTCTTGATAATGGGTGTGTTCCTTTTCTTCTCCTAGTGTCTAAACTCTTCTCCTTGGCTGGACCCCCATATAATATTCCTTTATGTGCTAAGGTGTATCTATAGAGTGGGATAGGTTTAATAACTACCCTCACCCTAACGCGTACCCTAACCCTAACCCCTACCCTAACCCTAATGCGTTGCCTAATCCTAACTCGTACCATAAACCGAGCCCTAACCCTCATCCTAACCCATACGCTGCGCCGGACCCGAACCCCTCCACGAACCCGTACCCTAAGCTGTACCCTAACCCTAACCCTAATCCTAAGCTACCCTTGACTGCTTCTGCCTCCAATAGATTTCCTAAGCCCTAGTGTTTTAAGGAACAGGTTAAAAAGAGAATCCTAATGTGATTTCTTGAGAATGGGTGTGTTCCTTTTCTTCTCCTAGTGTCTAAACTCTTCTCCATGGCTGGACCCCCAAATAATATTCCCTTACGTGCTAAGGGGTATCTAGAGAGTGGGATAGGTTTAATAACTACCCTCACCCTAACGTGTACCCTAACCCTAACCCCTACCCTAACCCTAACGCGTACCCTAATCCTAACCCGTATCCTAAACCGAGCCCTAACCCTAACACTAACCCTAACCCTAACCCTAACACATACCCTACGCCCTACCCGAACCCCTCCCCGAACCCGTAACCTAAGCCGTACCCTAACCCTCACACTAACCCTAACCCTAACCCTAAGCTACGCTTGACTGCTTCTGCCTCCAATAGGTTTCCTAGGCACTAGTGATTTAAGGAACAGGTTAAAAAGAGAATCCTTATGTGATTTCTTGATAATGGGTGTGTTCCTTATCTTCTCCTAGTGTCTAAACTCTTCTCCATGGCTGGACCCCCAAATAATATTCCTTTACGTGCTAAGGGGTATCTAGAGAGTGGGATAGGTTTAATAACTTCCCTCACCCTAACGCGTACCCTAACCCTAACCCCTACCCTAACTCTAACGCGTACACTAATCCTAACCCGTACCCTAAACCGAGCCCTAAACCTAACACTAACCCTAACCGTAACCCTATCCAATATCCTATGCCCTACTCGAGCCACTCCCCGAACCCGTACCCTAAGCCGTACCCTAACCGTCACCCTAACCCTAACACTAACCCTAAGCTACCCTTGACTGCTTCTGCCTCCAATAGATTTCCTAAGCACTAGTGTTTTAAGGAACAGGTTAAAAAGAGAATCCTAATGTGATTCCTTGAGAATGGGTGTGTTCCTTATCTTATCCTAGTGTCTAAACTCTTCTCCATGGCTGGACCCAAATAATATTCCTTTACGTGCTAAAGGGTATCTAGAGTGTGGGATAGGTTTAATAACTACCCTAACCCTAACGCGTACCCTAACCCTAACCCCTACCCTAACCCTAACGCGTACCCTAATCCTAACCCGTACCCTAAACCGAGCCCTAACCCTAACACTAACCCTAACCCTAACCCTAGCCCATACCTTACGCCGTACCCGAACCCCTCCTCGAACCCGTACCCTAACCCTAACCCTAACCCTAACCCTAAGCTACCCTTGACTGCTTCTGCCCCCAATAGATTTCCTAAGCACTAGTGTTTTAAGGAACAGGTTAAAAAGAGAATCCTAATGTGATTTCTTGAGAATGGGTGTGTTCCTTATCTTATCCTAGTGTCTAAACTCTTCTCCATGGCTGGACCCCCAAATAATATTCCTTTACGTGCTAAGGGGTATCTAGAGAGTGGGATAGGTTTAATAACTACCCTAACCCTAATGCGTACCCTAACCCTAACCCCTACCCTAACCCTAACGCGTACCCTAAACCGAGCCCTAACCCTAACACTAACCCTAACCCTAACCCTAGCCCATACCCTACGCCGTACCCGAACCCCTCCCCGAACCCGTACCCTAAGCCGTACCCTACCCCTAACCCTAACCCTAACCCTAACCCTAAGCTACCCTTGACTGCTTCTGCCTCCAATAGATTTCCTAAGCACTAGTGTTTTAAGGAACAGCTTAAAAAGAGAATCCTAATGTGATTTCTTGAGAATGGGTGTGTTCCTTATCTTATCCTAGTGTCTAAACTCTTCTCCATGGCTGGACCCCCAAATAATATTCCTTTACGTGCTAAGGGGTATCTAGAGAGTGGGATAGGTTTAATAACTACCCTAACCCTAACGCGTACCCTAATCCTAACCCGTACCCTAAACCGAGCCCTAACCCTAACACTAACCCTAACCCTAAACCTAGCCCATACCCTACGCCGTACCCGAACCCCTCCCCGAACCCGTACCCTAAGCCGTACCCTAACCCTAACCCTAACCCTAACCCTAAGCTACCCTTGACTGCTTCTGCCTCCAATAGATTTCCTAAGCACTAGTGTTTTAAGGAACAGGTTAAAAAGAGAATCCTAATGTGATTTCTTGAGAATGGGTGTGTTCCTTATCTTATCCTAGTGTCTAAACTCTTCTCCATGGCTGGACCCCCAAATAATATTCCTTTACGTGCTAAGGGGTATCTAGAGAGTGGGATAGGTTTAATAACTACCCTAGCCCTAACGAGTACCCTAACCCTAACCCCTACCATAACCCTAACGCGTACCCTAATCCTAACCCGTACCCTAAACCGAGCCCTAACCCTAACACTAACCCTAACCCTAACCCTAGCCCATACCCTACGCCTTACCCGAACCCCTCCCCGAACCCATACCCTAAGCCGTACCCTAACCCTAACCCTAACCCTAACCCTAAGCTACCCTTGACTGCTTCTGCCTCCAATAGATTTCCTAAGCACTAGTGTTTTAAGGAACAGGTTAAAAAGAGAATCCTAATGTGATTTCTTGAGAATGGGTGTGTTCCTTATCTTATCCTAGTGTCTAAACTCTTCTCCATGGCTGGACCCCCAAATAATATTCCTTTACGTGCTAAGGGGTATCTAGAGAGTGGGATAGGTTTAATAACTACCCTAGCCCTAACGCGTACCCTAACCCTAACCCCTACCCTAACCCTAACGCGTACCCTAATCCTAACCCGTACCCTAAACCGAGCCCTAACCCTAACCCTAGCCCATACCCTACGCCGTACCCGAACCCCTCCCCGAACCCGTACCCTAAGCCGTACCCTAACCCTAACCCTAACCCTAAACCTAACCCTAAGCTACCCTTCACTGCTTCTGCCTCCAATAGATTTCCTAAACACTAGTGTTTTAAGGAACAGGTTAAAAAGAGAATCCTAATGTGATTTCTTGAGAATGGGTGTGTTCCTTATCTTATCCTAGTGTCTAAACTCTTCTCCATGGCTGGACCCCCAAATAATATTCCTTTACGTGCTAAGGGGTATCTAGAGAGTGGGATAGGTTTAATAACTAACCTAGCCCTAACGAGTACCCTAACCCTAACCCCTACCATAACCCTAACGCGTACCCTAATCCTAACCCGTACCCTAAACCGAGCCCTAACCCTAACACTAACCCTAACCCTAACCCTAGCCCATACCCTACACCGTACCCGAACCCCTCCCCGAACCCGTACCCTAAGCCGTACCCTAACCCTAACCCTAACCCTAAGCTACCCTTGACTGCTTCTGCCTCCAATAGATTTCCTAAGCACTAGTGTTTTAAGGAACAGGTTAAAAAGAGAATCCTAATGTGATTTCTTGAGAATGGGTGTGTTCCTTATCTTATCCTAGTGTCTAAACTCTTCTCCATGGCTGGACCCCCAAATAATATTCCTTTACGTGCTAAGGGGTATCTAGAGAGTGGGATAGGTACAATAACTACCCTAGCCCTAACGCGTACCCTAAACCTAACCCCTACCCTAACCCTAACGCGTACCCTAATCCTAACCCATACCCTAAACCGAGCCCTAACCCTAACACTAACCCTAACCATAACCCTAGCCCATACCCTACGCCGTACACGAACCCCTCCCCGAACCCGTACCCTAAGCCGTACCCTAACCCTAACCCTAACCCTAACACTAACCCTAAGCTACCCTTGACTGCTTCTGCCTCCAATAGATTTCCTAAGCACTAGTGTTTTAAGGAACAGGTTAAAAAGAGAATCCTAATGTGATTTCTTGAGAATGGGTGTGTTCCTTATCTTATCCTAGTGTCTAAACTCTTCTCCATGGCTGGACCCCCAAATAATATTCCTTTACGTGCTAAGGGGTATCTAGAGAGTGGGATAGGTTTAATAACTACCCTAGCCCTAATGCGTACCCTAACCCTAACCCCTACCCTAACCCTAACGCGTACCCTAATCCTAACCCGTACCCTAAACCGAGCCCTAACCCTAACACTAGCCCATACCCTACGCCGTACCCGAACCCCTCCCCGAACCCGTACCCTAAGCCGTACCCTAACCCTAACCCTAACCCTAACCCTAAGCTACCCTTGACTGCTTCTGCCTCCAATAGATTTCCTAAGCACTAGTGTTTTAAGGAACAGGTTAAAAAGAGAATCCTAATGTGATTTCTTGATAATGGGTGTGTTCCTTTTCTTCTCCTAGTGTCTAAACTCTTCTCCATGGCTGGACCCCCAAATAATATTCCTTCACGTGCTAAGGGGTATCTAGAGAGTGGGATAGGTTTAATAACTACCCTCACCCTAACGCGTACCCTAACCCTAACCCCTACCCTAACGCATACCCTAATACTAACCCGTACCCTAAACCGAGCCCTAAGCCTAACACTAAGCCTAACCCTAACCCTAACCCATACCCTACGCCCTACCCGAACCCCTCCCCGAACCCGTACCCTAAGCCGTACCCTAACCCTCACGCTAACCCTAACCCTAACCCTAGGCTACGCTTCACTGCCTCTGCCTCCAATAGATTTCCTAAGCTCTAGTATTTTAAGGAACAGGTTAAAAAGAGAATCCTAATGTGATTTCTTGATAATGGATGTGTTCCTTATCTTCTCCTAGTGTCTAAACCCTTCTCCATGGAGAGAGCCCCAAATAATATTCCTTTACTTGCTAAGGGGTATCTAGAGAGTGGGATAGGTTTAATAACTACACTCACCCTAACGCGTACCCTAACCCTAACCCCTACCCTAACCCTAACGCGTTCCCTGATCCTAACCCGTACCCTAAACCGAGCCCTAACCCTAACACTAACCCTAACCCTAAACCTAACCCATACCCTACGCCCTACCCGAACCCCTCCCCGAACCCGTAACCTAAGCCGTACCCTAAACCTCACCCTAACCCTAAACCTAACCCTAAGCTACCCTTGACTGCTTCTGCCTCCAATAGATTTCTTAAGCACTAGTGTTTTAAGGAACAGGTTAAAAAGAGAATCCTAATGTGATTTCTTGAGAATGGGTGTGTTCCTTATCTTATCCTAGTGTCTAAACTCTTCTCCATGGCTGGACCCCCAAATAATATTCCTTTACGTGCTAAGGGGTATCTAGAGAGTGGGATAGGTTTAATAACTACCCTAACCCTAACGCGTACCCTAATCCTAACCCGTACCCTAAACCGAGCCCTAACCCTAACACTAACCCTAACCCTAACCCTAGCCCATACCCTACGCCGTACCCGAACCCCTCCCCGAACCCGTACCCTAAGCCGTACCCTAACCCTAACCCTAACCCTAACCCTAAGCTACCCTTGACTGCTTCTGCCTCCAATAGATTTCCTAAGCACTAGTGTTTTAAGGAACAGGTTAAAAAGAGAATCCTAATGTGATTTCTTGAGAATGGGTGTGTTCCTTATCTTATCCTAGTGTCTAAACTCTTCTCCATGGCTGGACCCCCAAATAATATTCCTTTACGTGCTAAGGGGTATCTAGAGAGTGGGATAGGTTTAATAACTACCCTAGCCCTAACGAGTACCGTAACCCTAACCCCTACCATAACCCTAACGCGTACCCTAATCCTAACCCGTACCCTAAACCGAGCCCTAACCCTAACACTAACCCTAACCCTAACCCTAGCCCATACCCTACGCCTTACCCGAACCCCTCCCCGAACCCATACCCTAAGCCGTACCCTAACCCTAACCCTAACCCTAACCCTAAGCTACCCTTGACTGCTTCTGCCTCCAATAGATTTCCTAAGCACTAGTGTTTTAAGGAACAGGTTAAAAAGAGAATCCTAATGTGATTTCTTGAGAATGGGTGTGTTCCTTATCTTATCCTAGTGTCTAAACTCTTCTCCATGGCTGGACCCCCAAATAATATTCCTTTACGTGCTAAGGGGTATCTAGAGAGTGGGATAGGTTTAATAACTACCCTAACCCTAACGCATACCCTAACCCTAACCCCTACCCTAACCCTAACGCGTACCCTAATCCTAACCCGTACCCTAAACCGAGCCCTAACCCTAACACTAAACCTAACCCTAACCCTAGCCCATACCCTACGCCGTACCCGAACCCCTCCCCGAACCCGTACCCTAACTCTAACCCTAACCCTAACCCTAACCCTAAGCTACCCTTGACTGCTTCTGCCTCCAATAGATTTCCTAAGCACTAGTGTTTTAAGGAACAGGTTAAAAAGAGAATCCTAATGTGATTTCTTGATAATGGGTGTGTTCCTTTTCTTCTCCTAGTGTCTAAACTCTTCTCCTTGGCTGGACCCCCATATAATATTCCTTTATGTGCTAAGGTGTATCTATAGAGTGGGATAGGTTTAATAACTACCCTCACCCTAACGCGTACCCTAACCCTAACCCCTACCCTAACCCTAATGCGTTGCCTAATCCTAACTCGTACCATAAACCGAGCCCTAACCCTCATCCTAACCCATACGCTGCGCCGGACCCGAACCCCTCCACGAACCCGTACCCTAAGCTGTACCCTAACCCTAACCCTAATCCTAAGCTACCCTTGACTGCTTCTGCCTCCAATAGATTTCCTAAGCCCTAGTGTTTTAAGGAACAGGTTAAAAAGAGAATCCTAATGTGATTTCTTGAGAATGGGTGTGTTCCTTTTCTTCTCCTAGTGTCTAAACTCTTCTCCATGGCTGGACCCCCAAATAATATTCCCTTACGTGCTAAGGGGTATCTAGAGAGTGGGATAGGTTTAATAACTACCCTCACCCTAACGTGTACCCTAACCCTAACCCCTACCCTAACCCTAACGCGTACCCTAATCCTAACCCGTATCCTAAACCGAGCCCTAACCCTAACACTAACCCTAACCCTAACCCTAACACATACCCTACGCCCTACCCGAACCCCTCCCCGAACCCGTAACCTAAGCCGTACCCTAACCCTCACACTAACCCTAACCCTAACCCTAAGCTACGCTTGACTGCTTCTGCCTCCAATAGGTTTCCTAGGCACTAGTGATTTAAGGAACAGGTTAAAAAGAGAATCCTTATGTGATTTCTTGATAATGGGTGTGTTCCTTATCTTCTCCTAGTGTCTAAACTCTTCTCCATGGCTGGACCCCCAAATAATATTCCTTTACGTGCTAAGGGGTATCTAGAGAGTGGGATAGGTTTAATAACTTCCCTCACCCTAACGCGTACCCTAACCCTAACCCCTACCCTAACTCTAACGCGTACACTAATCCTAACCCGTACCCTAAACCGAGCCCTAAACCTAACACTAACCCTAACCGTAACCCTATCCAATATCCTATGCCCTACTCGAGCCACTCCCCGAACCCGTACCCTAAGCCGTACCCTAACCGTCACCCTAACCCTAACACTAACCCTAAGCTACCCTTGACTGCTTCTGCCTCCAATAGATTTCCTAAGCACTAGTGTTTTAAGGAACAGGTTAAAAAGAGAATCCTAATGTGATTCCTTGAGAATGGGTGTGTTCCTTATCTTATCCTAGTGTCTAAACTCTTCTCCATGGCTGGACCCAAATAATATTCCTTTACGTGCTAAAGGGTATCTAGAGTGTGGGATAGGTTTAATAACTACCCTAACCCTAACGCGTACCCTAACCCTAACCCCTACCCTAACCCTAACGCGTACCCTAATCCTAACCCGTACCCTAAACCGAGCCCTAACCCTAACACTAACCCTAACCCTAACCCTAGCCCATACCTTACGCCGTACCCGAACCCCTCCTCGAACCCGTACCCTAACCCTAACCCTAACCCTAACCCTAAGCTACCCTTGACTGCTTCTGCCTCCAATAGATTTCCTAAGCACTAGTGTTTTAAGGAACAGGTTAAAAAGAGAATCCTAATGTGATTTCTTGAGAATGGGTGTGTTCCTTATCTTATCCTAGTGTCTAAACTCTTCTCCATGGCTGGACCCCCAAATAATATTCCTTTACGTGCTAAGGGGTATCTAGAGAGTGGGATAGGTTTAATAACTACCCTAACCCTAATGCGTACCCTAACCCTAACCCCTACCCTAACCCTAACGCGTACCCTAAACCGAGCCCTAACCCTAACACTAACCCTAACCCTAACCCTAGCCCATACCCTACGCCGTACCCGAACCCCTCCCCGAACCCGTACCCTAAGCCGTACCCTACCCCTAACCCTAACCCTAACCCTAACCCTAAGCTACCCTTGACTACTTCTGCCTCCAATAGATTTCCTAAGCACTAGTGTTTTAAGGAACAGCTTAAAAAGAGAATCCTAATGTGATTTCTTGAGAATGGGTGTGTTCCTTATCTTATCCTAGTGTCTAAACTCTTCTCCATGGCTGGACCCCCAAATAATATTCCTTTACGTGCTAACGGGTATCTAGAGAGTGGGATAGGTTTAATAACTACCCTAACCCTAAAGCGTACCCTAACCCTAACCCCTACCCTAACCCTAACGCGTACCCTAATCCTAACCCGTACCCTAAACCGAGGCCTAACCCTAACCCTAGCCCCTACCCTACGCCGTACCCGAACCCCTCCCCGAACCCGTACCCTAAGCCGTACCCTAACCCTAACCCTAACCCTAACCCTAAGTTACCCTTGACTGCTTCTGCCTCCAATAGATTTCCTAAGCACTAGTGTTTTAAGGAACAGGTTAAAAAGAGAATCCTAATGTGATTTCTTGAGAATGGGTGTGTTCCTTATCTTATCCTAGTGTCTAAACTCTTCTCCATGGCTGGACCCCCAAATAATATTCCTTTACGTGCTAAGGGGTATCTAGAGAGTGGGATAGGTTTAATAACTACATTAGCCCTAACGCGTACCCTAACCCTAACCCCTACCCTAACCCTAACGCGTACCCTAATCCTAACCCGTACCCTAAACCGAGCCCAAACCCTAACACTAACCCTAACCCTAACCCTAGCCCATACCCTACGCCGTACCCGAACCCCTCCCCGAACCCGTACCCTAACCCTAACCCTAACCCTAACCCTAACCCTAAGCTACCCTTGACTGCTTCTGCCTCCAATAGATTTCCTAAGCACTAGTGTTTTAAGGAACAGGTTAAAAAGAGAATCCTAATGTGATTTCTTGAGAATGGGTGTGTTCCTTATCTTATCCTAGTGTCTAAACTCTTCTCCATGGCTGGACCCCCAAATAATATTCCTTTACGTGCTAAGGGGTATCTAGAGAGTGGGATAGGTTTAGTAACTACCCTAACCCTAACGCGTACCCTAACCCTAACCCCTACCCTAACCCTAACGCGTACCCTAATCCTAACCCGTAACCTAAATCGAGCCCTAACCCTAACACTAACCCTAAACCTAACCCTAGCCCATACCCTACGCCGTACCCGAACCCCTCCCCGAACCCGTACCCTAAGCCGTACCCTAACCCTAACCCTAACCCTAACCCTAACCCTAACCTACCCTTGACTGCTTCTGCCTCCAATAGATTTCCTAAGCACTAGTGTTTTAAGGAACAGGTTAAAAAGAGAATCCTAATGTGATTTCTTGAGAATGGGTGTGTTCCTTATCTTATCCTAGTGTCTAAACTCTTCTCCATGGCTGGACCCCCAAATAATATTCCTTTACGTGCTAAGGGGTATCTAGAGAGTGGGATAGGTTTAATAACTACCCTAACCCTAATGCGTACCCTAACCCTAACCCCTACCCTAACCCTAACGCGTACCCTAATCCTAACCCGTACCCTAAACCGAGCCCTAACCCTAACACTAACCCTAACCCTAACCCTAGCCCATACCCTACGCCGTACCCGAACCCCTCCCCGAACCCGTACCCTAAGCCGTACCCTAACCCTAACCCTAACCCTAAGCTACCCTTGACTGCTTCTGCCTCCAATAGATTTCCTAAGCACTAGTGTTTTAAGGAACAGGTTAAAAAGAGAATCCTAATGTGATTTCTTGAGAATGGGTGTGTTCCTTATCTTATCCTAGTGTCTAAACTCTTCTCCATGGCTGGACCCCCAAATAATATTCCTTTACGTGCTAAGGGGTATCTAGAGAGTGGGATAGGTTTAGTAACTACCCTAACCCTAACGCGTACCCTAACCCTAACCCCTACCCTAACCCTAACGCGTACCCTAATCCTAACCCGTACCCTAAACCGAGCCCTAACCCTAACACTAACCCTAACCCTAACCCTAGCCCATACCCTACGCCGTACCCGAACCCCTCCCCGAACCCGTACCCTAAGCCGTACCCTAACCCTAACCCTAACCCTAACCCTAACCCTAAGCTACCCTTGACTGCTTCTGCCTCCAATAGATTTCCTAAGCACTAGTGTTTTAAGGAACAGGTTAAAAAGAGAATCCTAATGTGATTTCTTGAGAATGGGTGTGTTCCTTATCTTATCCTAGTGTCTAAACTCTTCTCCATGGCTGGACCCCCAAATAATATTCCTTTACGTGCTAAGGGGTATCTAGAGAGTGGGATAGGTTTAATAACTACCCTAACCCTAACGCGTACCCTAACCCTAACCCCTACCCTAACCCTAACGCGTACCCTAATCCTAACCCGTACCCTAAACCGAGCCCTAACCCTAACACTAACCCTAACCGTAACCCTAGCCCATACCCTACGCCGTACCCGAACCCCTCCCCGAACCCGTACCCTAACCCTAACCCTAACCCTAACCCTAACCCTAAGCTACCCTTGACTGCTTCTGCCTCCAATAGATTTCCTAAGCACTAGTGTTGTAAGGAACAGGTTAAAAAGAGAATCCTAATGTGATTTCTTGAGAATGGGTGTGTTCCTTATCTTATCCTAGTGTCTAAACTCTTCTCCATGGCTGGTCCCCCAAATAATATTCCTTTACGTGCTAAGGGGTATCTATAGAGTGGGATAGGTTTAATAACTACCCTAACCCTAATGCGTACCCTAACCCTAACCCCTACCCTAACCCTAACGCGTACCCTAATCCTAACCCGTACCCTAAACCGAGCCCTAACCCTAACACTAACCCTAACCCTAACCCTAGCCCATACCCTACTCCGTACCCGAACCCCTCCCCGAACCCGTACCCTAAGCCGTACCCTAACCCTAACCCTAACCCTAACCCTAAGCTACCCTTGACTGCTTCTGACTCCAATAGATTTCCTAAGCACTAGTGTTTTAAGGAACAGGTTAAAAAGAGAATCCTAATGTGATTTCTTGAGAATGGGTGTGTTCCTTATCTTATCCTAGTGTCTAAACTCTTCTCCATGGCTGGACCCCCAAATAATATTCCTTTACGTGCTAAGGGGTATCTAGAGAGTGGGATAGGTTTAATAACTACCCTAACCCTAACGCGTACCCTAACCCTAACCCCTACCCTAACCCTAACGCGTACCCTAATCCTAACCCGTACCCTAAACCGAGCCCTAACCCTAACACTAACCCTAACCCTAACCCTAGCCCATACCCTACGCTGTACCCGAACCCCTCCCCGAACCCGTACCGTAAGACGTACCCTAACCCTAACCCTAACCCTAACCCTAACCCTAACCCTAAGCTACCCTTGACTGCTTCTGCCTCCAATAGATTTCCTAAGCACTAGTGTTTTAAGGAACAGGTTAAAAAGAGAATCCTAATGTGATTTCTTGAGAATGGGTGTGTTCCTTATCTTATCCTAGTGTCTAAACTCTTCTCCATGGCTGGACCCCCAAATAATATTCCTTTACGTGCTAAGGGGTATCTAGAGAGTGGGATAGGTTTAATAACTACCCTAACCCTAACGCGTACCCTAACCCTAACCCCTACCCTAACCCTAACGCGTACCCTAATCCTAACCCGTACCCTAAACCGAGGCCTAACCCTAACCCTAGCCCCTACCCTACGCCGTACCCGAACCCCTCCCCGAACCCGTACCCTAAGCCGTACCCTAACCCTAACCCTAACCCTAACCCTAAGTTACCCTTGACTGCTTCTGCCTCCAATAGACTTCCTAAGCACTAGTGTTTTAAGGAACAGGTTAAAAAGAGAATCCTAATGTGATTTCTTGAGAATGGGTGTGTTCCTTATCTTATCCTAGTGTCTAAACTCTTCTCCATGGCTGGACCCCCAAATAATATTCCTTTACATGCTAAGGGGTATCTAGAGAGTGGGATAGGTTTAATAACTACCCTAACCCTAACGCGTACCCTAACCCTAACCCCTACCCTAACCCTAACGCGTACCCTAATCCTATCCCGTACCCTAAACCGAGCCCTAACCCTAACACTAACCCTAACCCTAACACTAGCCCATACCCTACACCGTACCCGAACCCCTCCCCGAACCCATACCCTAAGCCGTACCCTAACCCTAACCCTAACCCTAACCCTAACCCTAAGCTACCCTTGACTGCTTCTGCCTCCAATAGTTTTCCTAAGCACTAGTGTTTTAAGGAACAGGTTAAAAAGAGAATCCTAATGTGATTTCTTGGGAATGGGTGTGTTCCTTATCTTATCCTAGTGTCTAAACTCTTCTCCATGGCTGGACCCCCAAATAATATTCCTTTACGTGCTAAGGGGTATCTAGAGAGTGGGATAGGTTTAATAACTACCCTAACCCTAACGCGTACCCTAACCCTAACCCCTACCCTAACCCTAACGCGTACCCTAATCCTAACCCGTACCCTAAACCGAGGCCTAACCCTAACCCTAGCCCCTACCCTACGCCGTACCCGAACCCCTCCCCGAACCCGTACCCTAAGCCGTACCCTAACCCTAACCCTAACCCTAACCCTAAGTTACCCTTGACTGCTTCTGCCTCCAATAGATTTCCTAAGCACTAGTGTTTTAAGGAACAGGTTAAAAAGAGAATCCTAATGTGATTTCTTGAGAATGGGTGTGTTCCTTATCTTACCCTAGTGTCTAAACTCTTCTCCATGGCTGGACCCCCAAATAATATTCCTTTACGTGCTAAGGGGTATCTAGAGAGTGGGATAGGTTTAATAACTACATTAGCCCTAACGCGTACCCTAACCCTAACCCCTACCCTAACCCTAACGCGTACCCTAATCCTAACCCGTACCCTAAACCGAGCCCAAACCCTAACACTAACCCTAACCCTAACCCTAGCCCATACCCTACGCCGTAACCGAACCCCTCCCCGAACCCGTACCCTAACCCTAACCCAAACCCTAACCCTAACCCTAAGCTACCCTTGACTGCTTCTGCCTCCAATAGATTTCCTAAGCACTAGTGTTTTAAGGAACAGGTTAAAAAGAGAATCCTAATGTGATTTCTTGAGAATGGGTGTGTTCCTTATCTTATCCTAGTGTCTAAACTCTTCTCCATGGCTGGACCCCCAAATAATATTCCTTTACGTGCTAAGGGGTATCTAGAGAGTGGGATAGGTTTAGTAACTACCCTAACCCTAACGCGTACCCTAACCCTAACCCCTACCCTAACCCTAACGCGTACCCTAATCCTAACCCGTACCCTAAACCGAGCCCTAACCCTAACACTAACCCTAAACCTAACCCTAGCCCATACCCTACGCCGTACCCGAACCCCTCCCCGAACCCGTACCCTAAGCCGTACCCTAACCCTAACCCTAACCCTAACCCTAACCCTAAGCTACCCTTGACTGCTTCTGCCTCCAATAGATTTCCTAAGCACTAGTGTTTTAAGGAACAGGTTAAAAAGAGAATCCTAATGTGATTTCTTGAGAATGGGTGTGTTCCTTATCTTATCCTAGTGTCTAAACTCTTCTCCATGGCTGGACCCCCAAATAATATTCCTTTACGTGCTAAGGGGTATCTAGAGAGTGGGATAGGTTTAATAACTACCCTAACCCTAATGCGTACCCTAACCCTAACCCCTACCCTAACCCTAACGCGTACCCTAATGCTAACCCGTACCCTAAACCGAGCCCTAACCCTAACACTAACCCTAACCCTAACCCTAGCCCATACCCTACGCCGTACCCGAACCCCTCCCCGAACCCGTACCCTAAGCCGTACCCTAACCCTAACCCTAACCCTAACCCTAACCCTAAGCTACCCTTGACTGCTTCTGCCTCCAATAGATTTCCTAAGCACTAGTGTTTTAAGGAACAGGTTAAAAAGAGAATCCTAATGTGATTTCTTGAGAATGGGTGTGTTCCTTATCTTATCCTAGTGTCTAAACTCTTCTCCATGGCTGGACCCCCAAATAATATTCCTTTACGTGCTAAGGGGTATCTAGAGAGTGGGATAGGTTTAATAACTACCATAACCCTAACGCGTACCCTAACCCTAACCCCTACCCTAACCCTAACGCGTACCCTAATCCTAACCCGTACCCTAAACCGAGCCCTAACCCTAACACTAACCCTAACCGTAACCCTAGCCCATACCCTACGCCGTACCCGAACCCCTCCCCGAACCCGTACCCTAACCCTAACCCCAACCCTAACCCTAACCCTAAGCTACCCTTGACTGCTTCTGCCTCCAATAGATTTCCTAAGCACTAGTGTTGTAAGGAACAGGTTAAAAAGAGAATCCTAATGTGATTTCTTGAGAATGGGTGTGTTCCTTATCTTATCCTAGTGTCTAAACTCTTCTCCATGGCTGGTCCCCCAAATAATATTCCTTTACGTGCTAAGGGGTATCTATAGAGTGGGATAGGTTTAATAACTACCCTAACCCTAATGCGTACCCTAACCCTAACCCCTACCCTAACCCTAACGCGTACCCTAATCCTAACCCGTACCCTAAACCGAGCCCTAACCCTAACACTAACCCTAACCCTAACCCTAGCCCATACCCTACGCCGTACCCGAACCCCTCCCCGAACCCGTACCCTAAGCCGTACCCTAACCCTAACCCTAACCCTAACCCTAAGCTACCCTTGACTGCTTCTGACTCCAATAGATTTCCTAAGCACTAGTGTTTTAAGGAACAGGTTAAAAAGAGAATCCTAATGTGATTTCTTGAGAATGGGTGTGTTCCTTATCTTATCCTAGTGTCTAAACTCTTCTCCATGGCTGGACCCCCAAATAATATTCCTTTACGTGCTAAGGGGTATCTAGAGAGTGGGATAGGTTTAATAACTACCCTAACCCTAACGCGTACCCTAACCCTAACCCCTACCCTAACCCTAACGCGTACCCTAATCCTAACCCGTACCCTAAACCGAGCCCTAACCCTAACACTAACCCTAACCCTAACCCTAGCCCATACCCTACGCTGTACCCGAACCCCTCCCCGAACCCGTACCGTAAGCCGTACCCTAACCCTAACCCTAACCCTAACCCTAACCCTAAGCTACCCTTGACTGCTTCTGCCTCCAATAGATTTCCTAAGCACTAGTGTTTTAAGGAACAGGTTAAAAAAGAATCCTAATGTGATTTCTTGAGAATGGGTGTGTTCCTTATCTTATCCTAGTGTCTAAACTCTTCTCCATGGCTGGACCCCCAAATAATATTCCTTTACGTGCTAAGGGGTATCTAGAGAGTGGGATAGGTTTAATAACTACCCTAACACTAATGCTTAACCTAAGCCTCTCCCGTACCCTAACCCTAACCCGTACCCTAACCCTAACACCTACCTTAATCCTAACCGATACCCTAAACCGAGCCCTAACCCTAAAAGTAACCGTAACCCTAATCCATACCCTACGCCATACCCGATCCCGTACCCGAACCCGCAACCTAGGCCGTACCCTAACCCTCACCCTAACCCTAACCCTTATCCTAAGCTACCCTTGAATGCTTCTGCCTCCAATAGATTTCCTAAGCACTAGTGTTTTAAGGAACAGGTTAAAAAGAGAATCCTAAAGTGATTTCTTGATTTAGGGGTGTTCCTTATGTTATCCTAGAGTCTAAACTCTTCTCCATGGCTGGACCTCCAAATAATATTCCTTTACGTGCTAAGGTGTATCTAGAGAGTGGGATAGGTTTAATAACTACCCTCACCCTAACGCGTACCCTAACCCTAACCCCTACCCTAACCCTAACGCGTACCCTAATCCTAACCCGTACCCTAAACCGAGCCCTAACCCTAACACTAACCCTAACCGTAACCCTAGCCCATACCCTACGCCGTACCCGAACCCCTCCCCGAACCCGTACCCTAACCCTAACCCCAACCCTAACCCTAACCCTAAGCTACCCTTGACTGCTTCTGCCTCCAATAGATTTCCTAAGCACTAGTGTTGTAAGGAACAGGTTAAAAAGAGAATCCTAATGTGATTTCTTGAGAATGGGTGTGTTCCTTATCTTATCCTAGTGTCTAAACTCTTCTCCATGGCTGGTCCCCCAAATAATATTCCTTTACGTGCTAAGGGGTATCTATAGAGTGGGATAGGTTTAATAACTACCCTAACCCTAATGCGTACCCTAACCCTAACCCCTACCCTAACCCTAACGCGTACCCTAATCCTAACCCGTACCCTAAACCGAGCCCTAACCCTAACACTAACCCTAACCCTAACCCTAGCCCATACCCTACGCCGTACCCGAACCCCTCCCCGAACCCGTACCCTAAGCCGTACCCTAACCCTAACCCTAACCCTAACCCTAAGCTACCCTTGACTGCTTCTGACTCCAATAGATTTCCTAAGCACTAGTGTTTTAAGGAACAGGTTAAAAAGAGAATCCTAATGTGATTTCTTGAGAATGGGTGTGTTCCTTATCTTATCCTAGTGTCTAAACTCTTCTCCATGGCTGGACCCCCAAATAATATTCCTTTACGTGCTAAGGGGTATCTAGAGAGTGGGATAGGTTTAATAACTACCCTAACCCTAACGCGTACCCTAACCCTAACCCCTACCCTAACCCTAACGCGTACCCTAATCCTAACCCGTACCCTAAACCGAGCCCTAACCCTAACACTAACCCTAACCCTAACCCTAGCCCATACCCTACGCTGTACCCGAACCCCTCCCCGAACCCGTACCGTAAGCCGTACCCTAACCCTAACCCTAACCCTAACCCTAACCCTAAGCTACCCTTGACTGCTTCTGCCTCCAATAGATTTCCTAAGCACTAGTGTTTTAAGGAACAGGTTAAAAAAGAATCCTAATGTGATTTCTTGAGAATGGGTGTGTTCCTTATCTTATCCTAGTGTCTAAACTCTTCTCCATGGCTGGACCCCCAAATAATATTCCTTTACGTGCTAAGGGGTATCTAGAGAGTGGGATAGGTTTAATAACTACCCTAACACTAATGCTTAACCTAAGCCTCTCCCGTACCCTAACCCTAACCCGTACCCTAACCCTAACACCTACCTTAATCCTAACCGATACCCTAAACCGAGCCCTAACCCTAAAAGTAACCGTAACCCTAATCCATACCCTACGCCATACCCGATCCCGTACCCGAACCCGCAACCTAGGCCGTACCCTAACCCTCACCCTAACCCTAACCCTTATCCTAAGCTACCCTTGAATGCTTCTGCCTCCAATAGATTTCCTAAGCACTAGTGTTTTAAGGAACAGGTTAAAAAGAGAATCCTAAAGTGATTTCTTGATTTAGGGGTGTTCCTTATGTTATCCTAGAGTCTAAACTCTTCTCCATGGCTGGACCTCCAAATAATATTCCTTTACGTGCTAAGGTGTATCTAGAGAGTGGGATAGGTTTAATAACTACCCTCACCCTAACGCGTACCCTAACCCTAACCCCTACCCTAACCCTAACGCGTACCCTAATCCTAACCCGTACCCTAAACCGAGCCCTAACCCTAACACTAACCCTAACCGTAACCCTAGCCCATACCCTACGCCGTACCCGAACCCCTCCCCGAACCCGTACCCTAACCCTAACCCCAACCCTAACCCTAACCCTAAGCTACCCTTGACTGCTTCTGCCTCCAATAGATTTCCTAAGCACTAGTGTTGTAAGGAACAGGTTAAAAAGAGAATCCTAATGTGATTTCTTGAGAATGGGTGTGTTCCTTATCTTATCCTAGTGTCTAAACTCTTCTCCATGGCTGGTCCCCCAAATAATATTCCTTTACGTGCTAAGGGGTATCTATAGAGTGGGATAGGTTTAATAACTACCCTAACCCTAATGCGTACCCTAACCCTAACCCCTACCCTAACCCTAACGCGTACCCTAATCCTAACCCGTACCCTAAACCGAGCCCTAACCCTAACACTAACCCTAACCCTAACCCTAGCCCATACCCTACGCCGTACCCGAACCCCTCCCCGAACCCGTACCCTAAGCCGTACCCTAACCCTAACCCTAACCCTAACCCTAAGCTACCCTTGACTGCTTCTGACTCCAATAGATTTCCTAAGCACTAGTGTTTTAAGGAACAGGTTAAAAAGAGAATCCTAATGTGATTTCTTGAGAATGGGTGTGTTCCTTATCTTATCCTAGTGTCTAAACTCTTCTCCATGGCTGGACCCCCAAATAATATTCCTTTACGTGCTAAGGGGTATCTAGAGAGTGGGATAGGTTTAATAACTACCCTAACCCTAACGCGTACCCTAACCCTAACCCCTACCCTAACCCTAACGCGTACCCTAATCCTAACCCGTACCCTAAACCGAGCCCTAACCCTAACACTAACCCTAACCCTAACCCTAGCCCATACCCTACGCTGTACCCGAACCCCTCCCCGAACCCGTACCGTAAGCCGTACCCTAACCCTAACCCTAACCCTAACCCTAACCCTAAGCTACCCTTGACTGCTTCTGCCTCCAATAGATTTCCTAAGCACTAGTGTTTTAAGGAACAGGTTAAAAAAGAATCCTAATGTGATTTCTTGAGAATGGGTGTGTTCCTTATCTTATCCTAGTGTCTAAACTCTTCTCCATGGCTGGACCCCCAAATAATATTCCTTTACGTGCTAAGGGGTATCTAGAGAGTGGGATAGGTTTAATAACTACCCTAACACTAATGCTTAACCTAAGCCTCTCCCGTACCCTAACCCTAACCCGTACCCTAACCCTAACACCTACCTTAATCCTAACCGATACCCTAAACCGAGCCCTAACCCTAAAAGTAACCGTAACCCTAATCCATACCCTACGCCATACCCGATCCCGTACCCGAACCCGCAACCTAGGCCGTACCCTAACCCTCACCCTAACCCTAACCCTTATCCTAAGCTACCCTTGAATGCTTCTGCCTCCAATAGATTTCCTAAGCACTAGTGTTTTAAGGAACAGGTTAAAAAGAGAATCCTAAAGTGATTTCTTGATTTAGGGGTGTTCCTTATGTTATCCTAGAGTCTAAACTCTTCTCCATGGCTGGACCTCCAAATAATATTCCTTTACGTGCTAAGGTGTATCTAGAGAGTGGGATAGGTTTAATAACTACCCTCACCCTAACGCGTACCCTAACCCTAACCCCTACCCTAACCCTAACGCGTACCCTAATCCTAGACCTTACCCTAAACCGAGCCCTAACTCTAACACTAACACTCATCCTAACCCATACCCTACGACGTACCCGAACCCCTCCACGAACCCGTACCCTAAGCCGTACCCTAACCCTAACCCTAATCCTAAGCTACCCTTGACTGCCTCTGCCTAAAATAGATTTCCTAAGCACAAGTGTTTTAAGGAACAGGTTAAAAAGAGAATCCTAATGTGATTTTTTGATGATGGGTGTGTTCCTTATCTTCTCCTAGTGGCTAAACTCTTCTCCAAGGCTGGACCCCCAAATAATATTCCTTTACGTTCTAAGTTGTATCTAGAGAGTGGGATAGGTTTAATAACTACCCTAACACTAATGCTTACCCTAACCCTCTCCCGTACCCTAACCCTAACACCTACCTTAATCCTAACCTATACCCTAAACCGAGCCCTAACCCTAAAAGTAACCGTAACCCTAATCCATACCCTACGCCATACCCGATCCCGTACCCGAACCCGTAACCTAGGCCGTACCCTAAACCTCACCCTAACCCTAACCCTTACCCTAAGCTATCCTTGACTGCTTCAGCCTCCAATAGATTTCCTAAGCACTAGTGCTTTAAGGAACAGGTTAAAAAGAGAATCATAATGTGATTTCTTTAGAATGGGTGTTTTCCTTTTCTTATCCTAGTGTCTAAACTCTTCTCCATGGCTGGACCCCCAAATAATATTCCTTTACGTGCTAAGGGGTATCTAGAGAGTGGGACAGGTTTAATAACTACCCTCACCCTAACACGTACCCTAACCCTAACCTCTACCCTTATACTAACGCATACCCTAACCCTAACCCCTACCCTAACCCTAACGCGTACCCTAATCCTAACCCGTACCCTAAACCGAGCCCTAACCCTAACACTAACCCTAAACCTAACCCATACCCTACGCCCTACCCGAACCCCTCCCCGAACCCGTACCCTAAGCCGTACCCTAACCCTCACCCTAACACTAACCCTAACCCTAAGCTACCCTTGATTGCTTCTGCCTCCAATAGATTTCCTAAGCACTAGTGTTTTAAGGAACAGGTTAAAAAGAGAATCCTAATGTTATTTCTTGATAATGGGTGTGTTCCTTATCTTCTCCTAGTGTATAAACTCTTCTCCATGGCTGGACCCCCAAATAATATTCCTTTACGTGCTAAGGGGTATCTAGAGAGTGGGATAGGTTTAATAACGACCCTAACCCTAACGCGTACCCTAACCCTAACCCCTACCCTAATCCTAACCCGTACCCTAAACCGAGCCCTAACCCTAACACTAACCCTAACCCTAACCCTAACCCATACCCTACGCCCTACCCGAACCCCACCCCGAACCCATAACCTAAGCCGTACCCTAACCCTAACCCTAACCCTAACCCTAACCCTAACCCTAAGCTACCCTTGACTGCTTCTGCCTCAAATAGATTTCCTAAGCACTACTGTTTTAAGGAACAGGTTAAAAAGAGAATCCTAATGTGATTTCTTGAGAATGGGTGTGTTCCTTATCTTATCCTAGTGTCTAAACTCCTCTCCATGGCTGGACCCCCAAATAATATTCCTTTACGTGCTAAGGGGTATCTAGAGAGTGGGATAGGTTTAATAACTACCCTAGCCCTAACGCGTACCCTAACCCTAACCCCTACCCTAACCCTAACGCGTACCCTAATCCTAACCCGTACCCTAAACCGAGCCCTAACCCTAACCCTAGCCCATACCCTACGCCGTACCCAAACCCCTCACCGAAGCCGTACCCTAAGCCGTACCCTAACCCTAACCCTAACCCTAACCCTAACCCTAAGCTACCGTTGACTGCTTCTGCCTCCAATAGATTTCCTAAGCACTAGTGTTTTAAGGAACAGGTTAAAAAGAGAATCCTAATGTGATTTCTTGAGAATGGGTGTGTTCCTTATCTTATCCTAGTGTCTAAACTCTTCTCCATGGCTGGACCCCCAAATAATATTCCTTTACGTGCTAAGGGGTATCTAGAGAGTGGGATAGGTTTAATAACTACCCTAGCCCTAACGAGTACCCTAACCCTAACCCCTACCATAACCCTAAGGTGTACCCTAATCCTAACCCGTACCCTAAATCGAGCCCCAACCCTAACACTAACCCTAACCCTAACCCTAGCCCATACCCTACGCCGTACACGAACCCCTCCCCGAACCCGTACCCTAAGCCGTACCCTAAACCTAACCCTAACCCTAACCCTAACCCTAAGCTACCCTTGACTTCTTCTGCCTCCAATAGATTTCCTAAGCACTAGTGTTTTAAGGAACAGGTTAAAAAGAGAATCCTAATGTGATTTCTTGAGAATGGGTGTGTTCCTTATCTTATCCTAGTGTCTAAACTCTTCTCCATGGCTGGACCCCCAGATAATATTCCTTTACGTGCTAAGGGGTATCTAGAGAGTGGGATAGGTTTAATAACTACCCTAGCCCTAACGAGTACCCTAACCCTAACCCCTACCCTAACCCTAACGCGTACCCTAATCCTAACCCGTACCCTAAACCGAGCCCTAACCCTAACACTAACCCTAACCCTAACCCTAGCCCATACCCTACGCCGTACCCGAACCCCTCCCCGAACCTGTACCCTAAGCCGTACCCTAACCCTAACCCTAACCCTAAGCTACCCTTGACTGCTTCTGCCTCCAATAGATTTCCTAAGCACTAGTGTTTTAAGGAACAGGTTAAAAAGAGAATCCTAATGTGATTTCTTGAGAATGGGTGTGTTCCTTTTCTTCTCCTAGTGTCTAAACTCTTCTCCATGGCTGGACCCCCAAATAATATTCCTTTACGTGCTAAGGGGTATCTAGAGAGTGGGATAGGTTTAATAACTACTCTCACCCTAAAGCGTACCCTAACCCTAACCCCTACCCTAACCCTAACGCATACCCTAATCCTAACCCGTACCCTAAACCGAGCCCTAACCCTAACACTAACCCTAACCCTAACCCTAACCCATACCCTACGCCCTACCCGAACCCCTCCCCGAACCCATAACCTAAGCCGTACCCTAACCCTCACCCTAACCCTAACGCTAACCCTAAGCTACCCTTCACTGCTTCTGCATCCAATAGATTTCCTAAGCACTAGTGTTTTAAGGAACAGGTTAAAAAGACAATCCTATTGTGATTTCTTGATAATGGGTGTGTTCCTTATCTTCTGCTCGTGTCTAAACTCTTCTCCATGGCTGGACCCCCAAATAATATTCCTTTACGTGCTAAGGGGTATCTAGAGAGTGGGATAGGTTTAATAACTACCCCCACTCTAACGCGTAACCTAACCCTAACCCCTACCCTAACCCTAACGCGTACCCTAATCCTAACCCGTACCCTAAACCGGCCCTATACCTAACACTAACCCTAACCCTAACCCTAACCCATACCCTACGCCCTACCCGAAACCCTCCCCAAACCCGTACCCTAGCCGTAACCTAACTCTCACCCTAACCCTAACCCTAACCCTAAGCTACCCTTGACTGCTTCTGCCTCCAATGGATTTCCTAAGCACTATTGTTTTAAGGAACAGGTTAAAAAGAGAATCCTAAAGTGATTTCTTGATAATGGGTGTGTTCCTCACCTTATCCTAGTGTCTAAACTCTTCTCCTTGGCTGGACCCCCATAAAATATTACTTTACGTGCTAAGGGGTATCTAGAGAGTGGGATAGGTTTAATAACTACCCTCACCCTAACGCGTACCCTAACCCTAACCTCTACCCTAACCCTAACGTGTACCCTAATCCTAGACCTTACCCTAAACGGAGGCCTAACTCTAACACTAACCCTAACCCTAACCCATACCCTAAGCCGTACCCGAACCCCTCCCCGAACCCGTACCCTAAGACGTAACCTAACCCTAACTCTAACCCTAACCCAAACTCTAAGCTACCCTTGACTGCTTATGCCTCCAATAGATTTCCTAAGCACTAGTGTTTTATGGAACAGGTTAAAAAGAGAATCCTAAAGTGATTTCTTGATTTAGGGGTGTTCCTTATGTTATCCTAGAGTCTAAACTCTTCTCCATGGCTGGACCTCCAAATAATATTCCTTTACGTGCTAAGGGGTATCTAGAGAGTGGGATAGGTTTAATAACTACCCTCACCCTAACGCGTACCCTAACCCTAACCCCTACCCTAACCCTAACGCGTACCCTAATCCTAGACCTTACCCTAAACCGAGCCCTAACTCTAACACTAACCCTCATCCTAACAAATACCCTACGACGTACCCGAACCCCTCCACGAACCCGTACCCTAAGCCGTACCCTAACCCTAACCCTAATCCTAAGCTACCCTTGACTGCCTCTGCCTAAAATAGATTTCCTAAGCACTAGTGTTTTAAGGAACAGGTTAAAAAGAGAATCCTAATGTGATTTCTTTAGAATGGGTGTATTCCTTATATTCTCCTAGTGTCGGAACTCTTCTCCATGGCTGGACCCCCAAATAATATTCCTTTACGTGATAACGGGTATCTAGAGAGTGGGATAGGTTTAATAACTACCCTAACCCTAACACGTAGACTAACCGTAACCCCTACCCTAACCCTAACACGTACCCTAACCCTAACCCGTACGTAAACCGAGCCCTAAACCTAACACAAACCGTAACCCTAACCCTAACCCATACCCTACGCCGTACCGGAACCCCACCCTGAACCCGTACCCTAAGCCGTACCCTAACCCTCACCCTAACCCTAACCCTAACCCTAAGCTTCCCTTGACTGCTTCTGCCTCCAATAGATTTCCTAAGCACTAGTGTTTTAAGGAACAGGTTAAAAAGAGAATCCTAATGTGATTTCTTGAGAATGGGTGTGTTCCTTATCTTATCCTAGTGTCTAAACTCTTCTCCATGGCTGGACCCCCAAATAATATTCCTTTACGTGCTAAGGGGTATCTAGAGAGTGGGATAGGTTTAATAACTACCCTAACCCTAATGCTTACCCTAACCCTCTCCCGTACCCTAACCCTAACCCGTACCCTAAGCCTAACACCTACCTTAATCCTAACCGATACCCTAAACCGAGCCCTTACCCTAAAAGTAACCGTAACACTAATCCATACCCTACGCCATATACGATCCCGTACCCGAACCCGTAACCTAAGCCGTACCCTAACCCTCACCCTAACCCTAAACCTTACCCTAAGCTACCCTTGACTGCTTCTGCCTCCAATAGATTTCCTAAGCACTAGTGTTTTAAGGAACAGGTTAAAAAGAGAATCCTAATGTGATTTCTTGAGAATGGGTGTGTTCCTTATCTTATCCTACTGTCTAAACTCTTCTCCATGGCTGGACCCCCAAATAATATTCCTTTACGTGCTAAGGGGTATCTAGAGAGTGGGATAGGTTTAATAACTACCCTAACCCTAACGCGTACCCTAACCCTAACCCCTACCCTAACCCTAACGCGTACCCTAATCCTAACCCGTACCCTAAACCGAGCCCTAACCCTAACACTAACCCTAACCCTATCCCATACCCTACGCCGTACCCAAACCCCTCCCCGAACCCGTACCCTAAGCCGTACTCTAACCCTAACCCTAACCATAAACCTAACCCTAAGCTACCCTTTACTGCTTCTGCCTCCAATAGATTTCCTAAGCACTAGTGTTTTAAGGAACACTTAAAAAGAGAATCCTAATGTGATTTCTTTAGAATGGGTGTTTTCCTTATCTTCTCCTAGTGTCGAAACTCTTCTCCATGGCTTGACCGCCAAATAATATTCCTTTACGTGCTAAGGGGTATCTAGAGAGTGGGATAGGTTTAATAACTACCCTAACCCTAACGCGTACCCTAACCCTTACCCCTACCCTAACCCTAACACGTACCCTAATCCTAACCTGTACCCTAAACCGAGCCCTAACCCTAACACGAACCCTAACACTAACCCTAACCCATACCCTACGCCGTACCCGAACCCCTCCCTGAACCCGTACCCTAAGCCGTACCCTAACCCTCACCCTAACCCTAACGCTAACCCTAAGCTACCCTTGACTGCTTCTGCCTCCAATAGATTTCCTAAGCACTAGTGTTTTAAGGAACAGGTTAAAAAGAGAATCCTAATGTGATTTCTTTAGAGTGGGTGTGTTCCTTATCTTCTCCTAGTGTCGAAACTCTGCTCCATGGCTGGACCCCCAAATAATATTCCTTTACGTGCTAAGGGGTATCTAGAGAGTGGGATAGGTTTAATAACTACCCTAACCCTAACGCGTACCCTAACCCTAACCCCTACCCTAACCCTAATGCGTTCCCTAATCCTAACTCGTACCATAAACCGAGCCCTAACCCTCATCCTAACCCATACACTGCGCCGGACCCGAACCCCTCCACGAACCCGTACCCTAAGCTGTACCCTAACCCTAACCCTAATCCTAAGCCACCCTTGACTGCTTCTGCCTCCAATAGATTTCCTAAGCCCTAGTGTTTTAAGGAACAGGTTAAAAAGAGAATCCTAATATGATTTCTTGATAATGGGTGTGTTCCTTATCTTATCCTAGTGTCTAAACTCTTCTCCATGGCTGGACCCCCAAATAATATTCCTTTACGTGCTAAGGGGTATCTGGAGAGTGGGATAGGTTTAATAACTACCCTAACCCTAACCCGTACCCTAACCCTAACACCTACCCTAATCCTAACCGATACCCTAAACCGAGCCCTAACCCTAAAACTAACCGTAACCCTAACCCATACCCTACGCCATACCCGAACCCGTACCCGAACCCGTACCCTAAGCCGTACCCTAACCCTAACCCTAACCCTAACCCTAACCCTAACCCTAAGCTACTCTTGACTGCTTCTGCGTCCAATAGATTTCCTAAGCACTAGTGTTTTAAGGAACAGGTTTAAAAGCATGTATTAAAGTATGTAAAAATATGTATGAAACTATTAAAATATGAAAAATATGTATATTTGTATGTATATATATATATGAATCACTTTGCTGTACAGCAGAAATGAATACAATATTGTAAGTCAACTATACTTCAGTATCAATTAATTTGAAGGCACTTTTATAAATTTTGCCTTATTTCTCTTTTCCTTTCATCCTGGGAAATATGTATAACAGAAACTAACCTGGATTTCTCCAGGATGAATTCATATCACACAGAACTTTAATTGTTGAGCAAACCATTAATACCAGTTACAGCATGGGATGTCGTGATCCAATATGAAGTTTTTAAACCTTGTATCAAGCCTGCAGAATGCACTAAATTTGGAAATTCAAACTGCAATGAAGCTATCTATCCCATGACTTCTCCACAACTAGTTATACAATATCAATTGGAAACCATATACCATCAAATGAATGTAGACAGAGACAACTATAGCCTTCCTTTTTTTCCTTTTAGATGAAGACGGTATTTAAGGTGATGTCTTGGGCCGTTTCAGGTTGTTACTCAATTTCCTGGGTATATCCCATGCACACAGGAGGTACACATGTTAGTTAACTTGTTTGTGCAACTATATGAAGGTAGTTAATACCACAAAACTGTATACGTATAAAGAATTAAATGTTAAAGTCATGGTTTGTATTTTTAATGACAATGAAAAAAAGTGTAGTGCTGATATTTGTTACAAAAATGAACATTAAAAACATTCTTAGTGAAAAAAAGCCATACAGAAAAGGCAACCTAGATCCCATGCTCATCTTGTCTGCTTCAAATCCATCAAGGCTGTCCAAATGAGGGGGAAACTCAGTAATGGTTTCAGAAAAAGAAAACTGGATCAGGATGGAAAAAGACATTTTCATACAGTTGGGACAGCAGGTGAAAGTTGAAGTGGGGCTGAGTATTAAATTATAATGTAGACATCAGGATTTCCTCATTTAGGGGTTATGTGCTGGTTCCTTGGGCAAAACACACTGAGCATTTTGTGTGAGGTGGCAAATGTGAGTACTTTTGGCCATTACTGAAACTTTTCTGTACATTTTAAATTACTGGTAAGTAAATTACTTTTCTAGACAACCGTGTCAGTATCATGCCAGAAAATCAGACAAGACAGACATCAAATTTTGTTATAGAGGCCAAGACTTACCCAGACCAAGTTCAACCAAAGTTGTGATACTTATTTCCCTTGTAGGAGTCCACATGGTATTAAGAGGCACCGTGGGAAGAGTATATTAGTAGCTACCATCTCTTGGGTCCTGTGGATTACCTGGGGTGCAGTAGAAACTGTGAGATTTTAGTATTGCAATTTTTCACATTACTTCAAAAAATATGTTAAAAAATAAATTCAGTAAAGTTGCAAAATATGGAATCAATATACACAAATCAGTTTTGTTTCTATACACTAATAATGAACACCAACAAGAAAAATTAAGAAAACAATCCCATTTTCAATTCCATCAAAAAGAACAAACTATTTAGGAATAAATTTAACCAAGGGCATGAAAGACCTATACTCAGAAAACTATAAAGCACTGACAAAGAAATTGAAGACACAATAGAAAACAATATTCCATGCTCATGCATCAGAAAAATTAAACATTATTAAAATGTTTATTCTATCCAAAGCCATCAACAAACAGTGCCAGGAAAACTAGACACCAGACCCCAAAGAACGACACTGGTCACCATCTACACTGCACATAAAACTAACTAAAAGTGCACAGTATTCCACATTAAACCCTTTCTCTCCTGAGTCCCCTGAAGAAGCACCCCACCCACCCAGCAGTCAGCTGCACAGGAAGATTCTCCACACTTGCTCGTTTTTTCCTCACCAGTGGTTCCTGAGAAAACCCAGCTGCTGTCAGTGTGGACAATGCCTCATGGTCCAGAAGCCTAAGCCCTGACAGGAGACAAAGCTCCTGTCTGCTTGTCACAGAGCAAAGTCTGTGGGCAGGGTGCACCTGTGCCCCCAGGGTCAGACAGGTGGGTTCGGCGCCCCCTGTGGGACGTCAGAGAAGTGCCGGGAGTGCCGCACTCACAAACCCAGAGGCCTCATCCGGAAGGAAGTTCTGCTGTATATACTAAGTTTGGAAATCCAAACTGAAATGGAGCCAAGTATCTCACTGTATCTTCTCAAAAGATGGTTAAGGAGCAATTAATTACAAACCATATGTAATGAAATGAATTTAGACACAAACTTTACAACTTAAACCAAAATTCACTCAAAATTGCCCATAGACAAATTTAAATTACCAAACTATAAAAAATCCTAGAAAAAAAAGATAATCTACATGACTTTGGGTCTGGTGACCTTATTCAGAAAACCGGAAGACAAACCACAAACTGCAAGAAACTATTTCCAAAGCACATATCTGATAAAGGATTTGAACTCAAATTATGCCAACGCCATTAAAATTTGGTGAAGATTGAAACACACACCTGGCCCAAGAAGATAAACAGGCAGTAAATAAGCATACAAGAATATACTCAAGATGCTGGTGGAATGCATGTACAACCAACTTTGGAAGACAGTTTGGCAATTTTTTCCAAATCTAAAAAGTCTCACCTTAGGATCCAAGAAGTGTACCTCTTGTATTTAGACAACTGCTTTGAAAAACTGTGTTCAAACCCAAACTAGCATCAAGTAATGTACAGCAGCTCTATTCATAATAGCTAAAAACTTAAAGATATCAGGATGTCCTTCTGTAGGTGAATTCATAAGCAAATTAGGGCACATTCATGTCAAGGAGAGCAGAATACACCACCCCAAAATATGCCTATTTGACAAAAGGATTATTTTGGACTGATTAATAAGAAAGAGCAGACCCAGGAGAATCTTTCAAAGCCAAGTAGAAAATGCCCTTTTATGAGGTAAATTTACATTTATTAAGGATATCTCCATTTGTAAGGGTTTGTCCCTCTCTGGACCAGGAATTGAATGATGACTAAATATCAAGAAAAGCTTGTTGGGACTTCCCTGCTGGTCCAGTGGCTAAGGCTCCATGCTCCCAATGCAGGGGGCCAGGGTTCAACTCCTGGTCATGGAACTAGATCCCGCATGCTGCAACTAAGAGCCCACATGCCGCAACTAAAGATTCCACAGGCCGCAACTAAGACCCGGCACAGCCAAATAAATAAATGTTTTTTTTTTTTTTTAATACAATTTTTTTTTAAATTTTATTTATTTATTTATTTATTTACTTACTTATTATTTATGTATGTATTTATTTATGGCTGTGTTGGGTCTTCGTTTCTGTGCGAGGGCTTTCTCTAGTTGTGGCAAGCGGGGGCCACTCTTCATTGCGGTGCGCGGGCCTCTCACTGTCGCGGCCTCTCTTGTTGCGGAGCACAGGCTCCAGACGTGCAGGCTCAGCAATTGTGGCTCACGGGCCTAGTCGCTCCGTGGCATGTGGGATCTTCCCAGACCAGGGCTCGAACCCGTGTCCCCTGCATTGGCAGGCAGATTCTCAACCACTGCGCCACCAGGGAAGCCCTAAATGTTTTTTTTTATAAAAAAAAAACCTTGTCAATGAAATAGGCCTGGATGTAAATCTGTGTAACAACCATACCCTTGTTTACTGTGCTTTGCCTAATAACCTCCTTTAAATGGCTTCTTCCATTCCCTAACATCTTTCTTTTGTTCTCAGCAGAAGATAGCATTTAAGGTAACGGCTTGGGCCAATTCAGGGAGTGACTCAGTTTTCCTAGGTATCTTTCAAGTATACAGGAGGTATGCATGGTATATATTAAACTTCTGATTGTTTTCTCTAGTTCCTCTCTTTTTCATTACAAGGGAGATCTCAATAAAGAACATAGAAGGGTAGAGGGAAAATTATTTTTCCTCTAATATACATGCAATGCAATAGTATTCAGAGATATAAAGGAATGGACCATAAACCCGTGCAAAAAAAAATAGATACATCTAACTTACATTGTTAAGTGAAAGAATCCAGTCTGAAGTGCTACACACTGCATGGCCTCATTTATATGACATTCTAGAAAAGGCAAAACTGACATGGTAAACAATGTATAGAATATGTGGTTGAAATAGTCCATATGATACTTTAGTGGTGAATACCTGTCACTATGCATTTGTCTATACCCACAGGTTTTTACAACCCAACAAGTAAATTACAATCTATTCAAACTTAGCTGCTTAGGATATGGGAGTGTCAAAGACTGGAATACAGAATGTAACAAAGAATCTGAATCAGAAATGTATGAAGAAACTCACTGTTGGTAGTGGGACAAATGGGTTGACCTAAGTTAACTTTGGAAATGTACAGAATCTGTAGGCCAAAGACAAAATGTGTCATACATACACGGTGGACTCTATGTTCTTTCCATGAGGGGTAGTAGCTAATACTACTGAAACTACTATATCAGTAATTGAATGGAACAAGCACTGAATTTAATAAATGACAAATGGTGGAAGCCAGGTTTCTTACCACTGGAGTGGGATGTTACAGTCAAACAAAGGGAGAATTTTACAATATCCATGTCATAACAGATCCGGTTGGAGATATCAGTATAAACTCTCTTTAGCCTGCACATAGTTCCACATGGAAATCTTTATAATTATGTGTGTATGCATAGGCTGGGATACTTGCATGTATTTCCATGCACTGTCAGCTGAGCATATTTAGCTCCCACATGTACGTTTTTAATACCATTCTCTAATAAAAGGAACAAGGGCTCTTTGAAGAAAGGGCTGATACTAGGACTGAGACAGTAAATATATGAAGCAGGATAATCTTAAAATATCAGAAAGTAAAGAAGTACCAAAAATTTTAAAAACCCACAAAAGGAAAATTATATAAAATGAAAACAGGAGCAAATGGAAAAAAACGCTCAACCGCCAAAGCAAGAATTAACTAAGCAGTCTTATAATGTAGCACTGGATTATAACCAAAAGTTTACAATAATTATCCATGTGCCCAAACTGGTAAAAATAAATTACATAGTTTTTGATGAACGGTGTTAAAAAGAAATCTCCTATGCAGAAAGCTTCTAAACAATTTATATAGCCACTCAGCTGTCCATCAAGGATGTGAAGCTAACCCCTCTCTCCTCAAGTGTGGGTTCTGCATTATGACTTCCTCCTAAATAAGACACACAGGATGGACATGGGAAAAAATTAACTTCACTGTGGGAACACTTGACAAACACTACCTCAGCTAGGTGACCAAAGTTGAGAATATAAGTGAGAAGTTCCCTTGAGAGCCTGTCCTCTTGACATACAGTGAAGAGGAAGCACTTCACCTCTGTGATCTGCTTTTTCAAAGCCAAGTCTAAGCACAACAAAAACACCAAGCAAATCCCAGTGCCCAGCAGTCTATAAAATACCTGACCAGTCCTCCTCCACACTGTCAAGGTCATGAAAACAAGGAGAGTCTGAGCACCTGTCAAAGCCCAGAAGAGACTAAATAGATATGATGACCCCATGTCCTTTGAGATCCTGGAACAAGGAAAGGTATAACAAAGGGAACATGAATAGGGACTTCAGTTAATAATAGAGTATCAATATTTGTTCATTATTTGTCATGATTCTGTAGAAAATTAGACAGGAAAAATTAAACGTCAAATAAGAGAAACCTACTGTAACAAACTGGAAATCTAGAAGAAACGGGTGATTTCTTTGTAAAAACACATTACCAAAATGAACACTAAATTAAGGAAAATACAAAAAGACCAATTAATCACTGAGGAACCTCTTCCCCATACTGGTTATCCTATCACTGTTCCAGGGTTTCCCTCTCCCGGGACAGGGAAGGAACAGGGGCAGAGCTGTTTGGCAGCTCCACTAATATCTGGTCCCACCCAGAATCTTCATCTCCCCCAGCCATGCCTACCCAGTGAGGACACCTGAGGAAGGATCAGGGATTATTGATTCAGATGTATCAACTACGAATTTTTCTTTTCCCAACGACTGGACACACTTACTGAAGTAAAATAAGTTAGTATTTATTGTAAGGGTAGAAATAAATTAATACTTGCAAGTGGCAAGTTAAAGAATGGGTTTGGACCTGGTAGGTCCAGTGGCTCACACTATCTCAGTGTGACCTTGCTTCTCTCCAAAACTTTGTCCTGCTCAGTGCCTTTGGGGGACCCCATTCACAGGCACAGGCTCTCTCATTGCCCTTGGGCCAACAGCAATTCTAGGCTGAAAACCACTCACCATCCATTTTCCAAGAAAGAGTTTCTCCTTTTCTTGGGCTCCAAGAAAGTCATGGTTTTAAATGCCTTTGATCTGGCTTGGGTTGCATTCTCATCCTTGACCCATCACCAGAAGATGGAAAATGGGACTGACTAGATGTGGGTTGTAAACCCATCTTCAAGCTGGGTGGAACATGAGGTCATCCTTCTGCAACTGTTTGGACTGGAAGCAGGTGAGATGTAATTCCCAAAGGAAAACTGAGGCACTTGGGCCTGAGAACAGATGCTGGCTGGCAGAAAGCAACAGATTCTAAGTCAATGACAGCTCACTGCACAGCACAGAATCTGACACAAAAGGAAGAAAGGGGTTCAACTCAGGGTCAGGGGCTGCAGCTACTCATCCAGTGCTCTTACTGTCCTCCCAAGACTGCAAGAAGTTCTTTCACTTGCTGACAAGTCAGGATCGTTGGTGGTGGTAAACTCAAGTCTCTTTCCTTGGGCATCAGGTCCTCACATCTCAGAGGTGGGCCCAAAACAGCCCATGTGCCCTCAGAAGACACACAGACCTCATTCCTGCCCCTGAAAGGTGGGAGCCCTTGAGTTATGCCATCTCCCTGGCCATATTAATTGCCCATACCTGAAAAACAATACTGCTCATTTTCCACTTTCTTCTCTCTCCTTTACTAAGAGGAAGAAACAAAATGCTAGGGTGGTAAGGAAACTCTTGTGCAATGATGTAATGGGAGGCTCAAGAATTATTCCAAGCCATGGAACCCATAATTGGCAGGCTTTCCAGAGGCCACATGGATGCATATGGCTCTCCAAGACAATGCAGTCTCAGTGTGAACCTCCCATTGTGAGGTCCAGGTGCTCCCATATCTTTGATTCTTAATGAATATGAATGTCAAAAGTTTCTAACGACTGAAAGGACAAAGGATTTCAGGGCCATGGTCTCCTGTATGGTTGTTGTGTCAGGGACACATTCCAATGTTTAGAGGATTATTACTTCTCTTGGCAGCCTATGAGGCTGTGAGGGGGAGGCCTTTTTCTCAACCACATGGATGTTGGTAGTTGAAACTTCTCAAAGGAATGTCTACACTGCCTAGGTAGCTGTTGAATTGCCCGGCATCCTGGTCAGCTCCGTAACTGTACATGAGGGCCTGACCATGCCCAGGCTGGACTGAGCTAGAGGACCACAGATGCCTGCCTGGATAGTCAGAGGTCAAGGGCTGTCCTGCCTGAGACCTGATCGTCTATTCATGCCCACTCAGATGGGACAAAGGATGCCTCCAGTGCCAGGAGGGCCCCACCAGCCCTTAAGAAGGCAGCATCTGGGGGCTGGCAGGTCACTGCACTCAGTCCTGTATAAATCCACACATGTCCACTGAGTGCCCTGCTGTCTGGGCTGTGCTGGAACCTGGGGCTGCCCAGGCAGAGTAGGGCCAGCATCCACCCTTCCCAGGTAGGAGGGCAGAAGGAAACCATGCATGACTTCTGACACTCTCCCCAATCCTTGACAGAGGTTGAGTTGGGTAAGAAACAGTCCGAGACAAGAACAGACATTTCATTCTTCTCTCAGAGCCCAGGACTGAGGGAAGGGAGGCCAGATAAACAGTTATTGACCTCAGCTCCCTGACTCCTGTCTGACCCTGAGCAAGTCCTATCCATTCTGGAGGCTTCAGAGAGAAGGAGAGGGGAGGGCAATGAGGGCCAATTGTGCTTAAACATAACTCTAACCTTTACCCTAAGAACCCTAACTTCTAACCTTAACCCCCTAACAACCCTAGCCCCAGACCCCTAGACCCTCGCCCCTGACCCCTAAACTCTAATCCTCGACCCTGACCCTTTAACCACAACCCTCTACCATGACTCTCCAACAATGACCCATAACCCTAAACCATGGCCCCTGAACCCTCACACTGACTCAACCCAAGACCTAAAGCCTGGCCTAGTGGGTGCCGAGGGATGACTGTATGAACTCTCAAATAAACCAAGGAATTAAATCTTCTTGACCATGAATTTAGCAATGGTTTCTTAGATTTGACAGTAAAGCATAAGAAATGAAAGGAAAAAATAGACAAATTGGATTTCCTCAAAATTACAAACCTTTGTGCATCAAAAGAGGCTATCCAGAAAGTAAAAAGACGGCCCACAGAATGGAAGACAATATTGGCACGTTGTATATCTGATAAGACTCTTTACCTAGAATATACCCAGGACTTTTACAACTCATCAACAAAAAGACAAACAATAAAATTTTTGAAACAGACAAATGGCTTGCATGGACTGCTCTTCAGGCAAGACATACAAATGGTCAAGAAGGACAGGAAAAGATGTCAAACATCAGTAGTCATGATGAAAATGCAAATTAAAGCCACGATGTGATGCCCCTTCGCACACACTAGAATAAAAATAAATTTTTAAATATATAAATAAAAATAACAAATGTTGGCAACAATGTAGAGAAATTAGAAACCTTAAAAGTTACTTGTGGAGATGTACAATGGTGCAGTCTATATGTACAAAACTTTAGCATTTACTCAAAAATACAAAATATAATTACCATATGGTTCAACAACTCCACTCCTAGACATATTCCCAAAAAATTGAAAACAGGTGTTCAAACAAAAACTTGTTCACCAATTATTCATAGCAGCACTGTTCACAGTAGCCCAAGGTAGAAAAGATTTAAATGTCCATCAGCAGGTAAACAGATAAGCAAAATAAGGTAGACACATAAGCTGCATTATTCTGTCATATAAAGGAATAAAGTAAAATTATACAGCCACTGTGGAAAACTGTATGGTGGCTCCTCAAAAACATGGAAAATGTATGATCCCTTGATTCCACTCCAGGGTGTACACCCAAAATATTAGAAAGCAAGGACTGGAACAGATATCTGTACCCCATATTCATAGCAACATTATTCACAATAGCCAAAAGGTGGGAGCAACACAACACATCCTTCAACAGATGAATGGATAAGTACAGTGTAGTATATACACAATGGAATATGGCTCAACCTTTAAAACTAAGGTAATTCTCACACATACTACAATGTGATGAACCTTGAAGTTATTATGCTAAGTGAAACAAGCCAGACACAGAAAGGACAAACGTTCTATGATTCCACTAGTGTGAGGTATCCAGATAAGTCAAATTCAAAGACAAAGTAGAATAAGGTTGCCAGAGGTTGAGGTGAGTTAGTGTTTAATGGCTATGGTTTCACGGGGGGAAAATAAAGTTCTGGAGATGGATGGTGAGGATATTTTTACAACAATGTGAATGTAGTTAACGCCATAGCACTGTACACTTAAAAATGGTTTAAATGGGTCTTCCCTCGTGGCACAGTGGTTAAGAATCCGCCTGCCAATGCAGGGGACACGGGTTCAAGCGCTGGTCCTGGAAGATCCCGCATGCCGTGGAGCAACTAAGCCCATGCGCCACAAATACTGACCCTGCGCTCTAGAGCCCGTGCTCCGCAAGAGAAGCCACCGCAATGAGAAGCCTGCACACAGCAACTAAGAGTAGCCCCCGCTCGCCGCAACTAGAGAAAGCCTGCACACAGCAACAAACACCCGACACAGCCAAAAAATAAAATAAAATAAATTTTTTAAAAAAGCTTTAAAAAATGGTTTAAGTGGTAAATGTTATGTGTTTTTAATCACAATGGGAAAATGAATGAAATAATGATCAATGTTACAATGTGGATAAACATTGAAAACATCCTAAGTGAAAGAAGCCATACAGAAAAACCACCCAGATCATGCTCATCTTGTACACTTTAAATCCAGCAAGGTTTTTAAAGTGAGGAAAAGCCCCAGTGATGGTTCCAAGAAAAGAAAACTGGATTCGAATGGAAAAATACGTTTCCACAAAGCTGGGGCAGCTGGTGAAAGTTGAAGCAGGTCTGGGGATAGGATTATAATATGGAAACCATAATTATTCCCCATTTTGGGGTTATGTGCTGGTTCCCTGGGAGAGTGGCCCTCCCACTCTCACAGGGTAAAACAAACTGGTGTATTTTGTGAGTGTGGAAACTTGATACTGCTATTTGAGGTTTTTTATACACTTGAAATTTACTAGAAAATAAAGTGCTTATCAAACAACCATGTCGTACCACGCCAGAAATACAGACATCAAACTTTGTTACAGAGGCCAAGCTCTACCCAGATCCAGCTCACCCACAGTGGTGATGCCAATCACCCTTGTAGGAGTCCACATACTACAAGAGGCACCGTGGGAAGATTATATTGGGAGCCACTATGTCCTGGGTGCTGTGGATGACCTAGATGTAGTTGAAACAGTGGGATTTCTGAATTCTAGTTCTCCACATTCAACCAACAAAAAACTGTTACAACTAAAAAATGAATTCAGTAAAGCTGCAGGATACAAAAGAAAGAAAAATCAATGCACAAAAATCATTTGTGATTCTATACACTGATAATGAACCATCAGAAAAAGAATTAAAAAAAATCCCACTTACAATTGCATCCAAAAAGATAACTAGGAGTAAATTTAACCAAGGACGTGAAGGACCTGCACAATGAAAACTGGAAGACACTGATAAAGGAAACTGAACAGACAAAAATAAATGGAAAGATACCCCGTGCTCATGGGTAAAAAGAATAGTGTGAAAATATGCATTCTAAGGTGGGACTTCCCTGGCCATCCAGGGGTTGGGACTCTGCGCTCCCACTGCAGGGGGCACAGGTTCGATCCCTGGCTGGGGAACTAAGATCCCGCATCCTGCATGCCACATGGTGTGGCCCCAAAATTTTTTTTAATTTTAAAAAATATGAATTCTAGCCAAATTAATGTACACATTCAACACAATCCCTACCAAAAGTCTAAAGACACTTTCCATAGAAACAGAACAAACAATCTTAAGATGTGTGTGGAACCACAAAGGACCCAGAAGAGCCAAAGCCACCCTGAGGAAGGAGAACGGGCTGGAGGCATCTCGCTCCCTGACTTCACACTTCATTACGAAGCTACATTCCCCCAAAAGTGTGGAATTGGCACAAAAACAGGCGCACAGACCAGAGGAACAGAGCAGAGAGCCCAGGAACCAACCTACAGGTATGTGATCAGTTAATTCACAAGCAAGGAGCCAAGAACATACACCAGGGAAAGGACAGTCCCCTCAATGAACGGTGCTGGGAAAACCGGACGCCACTCGCCAAAGAACAACACTGCACTCTGTCTACACCACACACAAAAGCGGCCAAAAACCCAGTTTTCCACATCAAGCCCTTCCTCTCCTGGGTCCTCTGAAGACAGACACCCTCAGCGGTCAGCAACGCACAGGAACATTCTCCCCACATTTCCTCACCTTTTCCCTCAGTGGTGTCACCTCCCGGCAGGTCCTGAGGAGACCAGGCTCCTCTCAGCATGAACTGGACCCCACAGTGTCCCAAAGCTGAAACCTCAGGGGGTCCTGAGGAGACCCGGCTTCCGTTAGTGTGGACTCGACCCCAGCTTGTCCTGAAGCCCAGCCGTCAGCATGGATGCAACCCGCGTGTCCCAGAAGCCAAAGCCCCAGTGGGTCCTGAGGAGACAGGGCTCCTCTAAGCATGAACGTGAACAGCATGATCTGAACAGACATCCCGCCATGAAAAGATATACAGATGGTAAAAATCATACAGAAACAAGCTCAACATCATATACCATTAGGGAATTACAAATTAAAATCATGAGATATCACAGCATACCTATTTAGCACTGCTAAACTCCAAAAATATGAAAATACCAATTGCTAGAGGGTGAGGAACAAAAGGAGCTCTCCTTCATAGCTGGGGGGATGCATGTGCAGCCACTTTGTAAGACAATTTGGCAGTTTTTTCCAAAACTAAACAAGTCTCACGTTGGGATCCAACAATCATGCTTCCAGTATTCAGGCAGCTGCTTTGAAAATCTATGTCCAAATGCAAACAAGGATGCAATTATGCACAGCAGCACTTTCATAATGGCTAAAAACTTGAAGAAATCAGGATATCCTTCAAAAGATGAATGTATAAGCAAATTGGGGTACATCCATGTCAAGGCGAGTAGAATATGCCACCCCAAAATATGTCTCTCTGGCATAAGGATTATAGGTCTGCTTTAAAAAAAAGGGGGGGCTTCCCTGGAGCCTCAGTGGTTAAGAGTCTGCCTGCCAATGGACGGGACACGGGTTCGAGCCCTGGTCCGGGAAGATCCCACATGCCGCAGAGCAACTAAGCCCGTGCTCCACAACTACTGAGCCTGCACTCTAGAGCCCACGAGCCACAACTATTGACCCCGTGTGCCACAAGTACTGAAGCCTGCACACCTAGAGCCCGTGCTCCACGAGAAGAAAAGCCACAATGAGAAGCCCATGCACTGCAAAGAAAAGTAGCCCCTGCTCGCCACAACCAGAGAAAAGCCTGCACGCAGCAACGAAGACCCAGTGCAGCCAAAAATAAAATAATATATCCAATAAAAATATCTCAGAAAACTGAGATTGCTGTTTTATGAAAGACATTTACAATACAGAAGTTTCCATTTATAAGGGTATGTCCCTCTTTGCACCAAAAATGGAAGGATAATTAAATCTTAAGTAACTCTTTTCAATGGAGAAGTCCTGACTTAAATGTGCAAACAATCATACCCTTGTTTACTGTGCTTTGAATGATAACCTGCCATAAGTGGTCTTCCCCCCTTCCCCAGCATATTTCTTCTGTTTTTAGCTGAAGAGGTATTTAAGGGGATGGTTTTGGTCATTTCAGGGAGTGACTCAGTTTTCCTTGCTATCCCCCCTGTATTCAGAAGGTATACATGTAATTAAACTTCTGCTTTTCTCCTGGTAATCTCTCTTTTATTTCAGGGGCAGGGGGGCCTCAACCAAGAACCTAGAAAAGTAGAGGGAAAATCGTTTTTCCGCCCATACACATGCAGTGGAATACTACTCAGCAGAAAGGAATGCACCATCAGCCTATGGAAAGACATGGATAAATCCTCAGTATATACTGCTACGTGAAAGTATCCAGGCTGAGGAGGCTGCACACAGTATGACCCCATTGGTGACATTCTGGGAAAGGCAAAGCTACACAGATGATAAGCAGATCATGGGGTGGGGGGTTTGAAGTATTCCATGTGACACTCTAGGATGGATACCTGTCACTCTGCATTTGTCTAAGCCCACAGATGTGTATAGCCAAAGGGGCCAATCATAATCTATTCAAATTTAGTTATTTAGGATGTAGGAGTGTTGCAGGATGGAATACATTATGTGACAGAGTCTAACTGTATTAGAAATATATGGAAACAACTCACCGTAGGGGATGGGATCAAAGGTGCTGACCTAAGTTACCTTTGGAAATGAATGGAATCTGTAGATTAAAGGCAAAATGGACCGTATATAAACAGTGGGCTTTATTTTACGAAGTTCTTTCCAGGGTGTAGTAGCTAACGACTCTGAAACCTCTGCACATGTAACCTGGAAAGGAGCAATGCATACAGAAATGGCAGATGGTGGGAGCCAGGCTCCTCACTGTGGGAGCGGGAAGTTACAGATAAGCAAGGGGAGAGCCTCTGCCCTCGTAATGCTGGATCTGGGCTTCCTGGGCAGATGTTGACTGGCCGGGGAAACACACAGATCTTCACGCTGGGAAGACCCTGCAGACACAGGAACTTCACGCCCCATCTTTCCACCCATACCTGCTGGAAACACTCAGCCCTCTATCATCAGTCAATTGCAGCGTTTAAGACATTCTCGCCCCCAGGCAGATAAAGGAATATGAGTGTCTTGCTTACCCCTAAGCTGTCCCAGAATCCAGGCCCTGGGGGTGGAGCCAGGTTGGGGGTGCCTGGGCCTCTGACCAGCAGGTGAGAGGAAGGAGGAAGACCAGTCCTGAGGACAGAGGTTCCCTCAAGTCTGTGAGCCCAGGAGCCCCGATGGGATTCATTCCCACTGAGGACATGGGCGGGGTCTGCAGTGGTTCTGTGTTCCCCCTGGGCCCCTTTGATGAAGCCATGGCAGCACTGGGCCCAGACATCTACTGGCAGTGTCTCACACTCTGACACAGTGGTTTTACAAAGGAACAAGAGAATGGAGCTGAGCCCCTGACGGTCACTCCTTTCTGGCTCTGAGTTGCTTCCAACAGGACCGCAGTCACCTGCACATAGTCTGCTGTGACCTACCTGCCCCCATTGGCTTTTCCTCTCCCTGCCTGCAATGATTCCCGTGACATTTCCAGCCTCGACCCCTCTCGCAGACCAGACGCCTCTGTCCAGTCACTGCACCCCCATCTCACCTTGGGGGCTAACAGGCCCCTCAGAGGACTGGGATCCTGCAGCTCCCCACACCCAGGAGCAGCCCCACCTTCCCAGGTTGCCGAGCCCAGGCAACGGGTGTAACCGAGCAGGACCCTACAGGGCCTTCCCAGGACAGACCCCTCCCCGACATCCTCTGCTGTAGCTCCTCTCTGAAGTACCTGGATAACAGTATCTGATGCACGCTTCCTGAGTTGTTTTACAGATGCTGAAACCACCACAAAACGGAAGAAATTAACTACCTGATGATCTTGAACAGGTAGCCCCGGAACTTCTGGTGCCTAAGAATTTATAATGTTAACCGCCTGTTACCTCACCATCAACCAGAGAATTGTGCACCAGCTGATCGCATACCCTGCGACCCCCCTCCTTCACTTGGCCTTTAAAATTCCTTTGCTGAAATCCTTCAGGGAGTTTGGGGTTTTAGAGCACAGGCCACCTGGCCTCCTTGTATTGGCACTCTTACAATTAAAGCTGCACTTCCCTTCACCACACCCGGTGTCAGTAGACTGGCTTTACTGCACTCGGGCAAGCGGCCCCAAGTTTCGTTCGGTAACACTGGGGTCTCCCAGGCTCCCACTCTCCTTGTGCCCCACTGACTGTCATCTGCTCCTCCAGAGTCTTGTTGCAGCAAAAATAGAAATGAAGTTTCCCTCCCCTGAGAACAAGGAAAAGAAAGGGAACAGTGACTAGGCTAGAGAAGAAACATAATCTGGCCTGAAAGAGTTAATCACTCCTTGTTTTACTTTGTCACTAATTTGTAGTAACTAGATGTGTACTTTACAAAGCTAATCTCATTCCCTGACACTATGTAATTTACCTCTGGCACCCATCACCCCTAACTCTGTGTGAGTTACATCCCCTGCCTCTCACTCCCTAACCTTATTATGTCCAGCACTTACATTCTATATGCCCTTCATAACAAGTCACCCCCTATAGTTTTTGCATTTCAGAAACAAGGTCACCGGTCGATAAACCAGAAGCAAACGGACGCAATTACCAGACTGCCAGACCCCAATTACCGGGCAGCCTGATGCCAACTATGACTGTTTTGAAATAATGCAAAGGAAAGGAGGAATGCAAGACCTTCACTACTTTGATCCTCATCCTATACCCCGGACTGCGAGAGCCCCACGTATAAAATCTTCCCTGATTCTCAAGGAGGGGTGCCCAGTTCTTGAGGCGCTAGCCGGCTGTGTCTTCCCTGTTGTCTGGCAGAAGAATAAAGCCATCTCTCTCTTCCTCCAAAATCCCTGTCTCCGTATTTCTGTTTGGCCTTGGTGCACAGGGAAGCCGAGATTTCGACAGCAGTCTGTGGCCAGTTCCCACACTAATTCACCTCTACACCCACAGCCCTGGCCCAAGCCCAATCTTGTGCCTGGTTCCTCCATCAGGCCCTGACAGAACTCCCTGCCCGCACGGTGCACCTTACATCCCACCCCAACGTGGTCTTTCTGAAGCATAAACGAGACTGTGACTCTCCCCCACCTGTAATCCCCCAAACGTTTCCCCACTTTCGCTAGGGTATCTGCTGGGAGAGACATCTGCCAAGGCCCTGAGAGTCCCCGGCATCCCCACGAGGCTGCTGGCTCCTGGGTTCCCTGACAATGAGCACCTCAGCCGGCCAGGCGACACGGCAGGAAACCCCAGAACTGCTCACCTAGGGAGGGGACTGGCACGGCCACTGCCTGATCAGAGAGAGCAGAGAAGGGCTCCCCAGCTGGGACACAGACTCTGCACGAGTGGCCTCTCCCTGAGCCACTACATCACCTCGTGTGACTTGAGGGAAGGAAGGACCGAGGCACACTTGGCTCCTAAGGAGGATGGGATAGGCTCAGCCATGCCCCCCAAATTCACATGCTGAATCCCTAACCCCCAGGACCCCAGGATGTGGCTGTATTTGGAGATGGGATTTTTAAAGAGGCGATCAAGGTAAAAATGAGGTCACTAGGGTGGATCTTAATCCAATAGGATTGGTGTCCTACCAGAAGAGATTAGGACACAGATAGGCACAGGGGGAGACCACATGAGGACCTGGGGAGAAGATGGCTGTCTAAGCACCAAGGAGAGAGGCCTCAGGAGAAACCAGCCTGCATACACCTTGATCTCAGACAGCATCCAGGACTGGGAGATCGGTCTGTTATTCAAGCGGCCCAGTCTGTGGTATTTGTTACGGCGGTCCTGAGCAGACTCACATGCAGGGTAACTCAGGGCTCAGACTGGACAGAGCCCACTCTCCATCCCCCTGTACGGGAGTTACAGGATCCTCAGGAACTGAGGAGGGGGTCCCTGAGGAGAGGCACAAGAGAGGAGGTGCTAGGCATTAACATGACTGCATTCACGTTAAACGTGCCTGAAGTCCATTCACACGAGATGGTCTTGTCCTGTATGTACATCGGCACCTTCAGTGTGAACTGCAGATCTTTAGCTTCACCACCTCCACTGAGAGCATTAGCTTCACCTGCTGTGGAACGTCTCCTATAGGATTTCCAGAACCACAAAGCATCGAACCTTCACAGGACCCAGAGTCTGTGCACTAGCGTCTGGGCGACCCTCACAGCAGGGCCGCGCAGCTACCCATCAGGACCCATTTCCCTTTTTCCTGTTCACAGCTACCCTGAACCTCCCAGCCTTCCCACTCCTTACAGCTAGGGTGTAGTGTCTCGTGTTACCAAGGGGAAGGGGTGGAGGTGGTGAGGGCTTGGCCAGCCTGCATCCTAGGACGGAGGGCATGATGCCCACCTGGTCACCCCACCCTGCTGGTTGGAGCCCTCACCTGGAAGCAGGGAGGAGAAACAAGGGGGACAGAGCCTGGGACCTGACACCCACCTGCCCTGGACTGTCACAAGAAGGGGAAAGAGACAGCTTGAGCTTCAGCCCAGTTTTGGGAGACACTTTGTTCCAGCAACAAACTTCTGCCTTAAAAGCCAAGGTGCTTTACAAACCCCTCCCCAGCTGTCACAGAAAGTCAGGCTTAATCTCATCACACTTTTCTCAAACCCCACCTCATGCTGAGACCACCTCTCAGGTGATGGTGCTTCAGAGCAGCCCCTTTACAAGATCTCTGGAGTTCAGCTCTCCCAGCCCTGCCTTCAGTTTAAGGGAGAAGTTTCCTTGGCAAACCTGCTCAGTTTCCTTGACAACCAAGCTTCGCAATCTCCCAAACTCTTCTCCTTCAAACATTCCTATTCTAGCCTTGATGAGCCTAAAGTGACTAGTGCTGTCATCATGTGCCAGAGAGTGACTCCTCCAAGCCCGTAGTTACTGGTTACATGATGCTATTGATGACGAAATCCGAAAAGAGCCAGCTTTGCAAGGTAACTACTTGTGGACTCGGCACTGGGTCCCTTTCCACGGACAGAGTCGAGTTGCTGTTTCCACGGGCCCCATGGTGGAAGAGCTCACCTAATGCAGCCAGGACTTCATCCCTTCCAGGTGATTCCAGGGTCCTCATTCTCCCCAGACCCCCACCCACATGGCTGCTGTCTATGCCAGTCTATACGGGACCTTGGTAATATCCTAAAATGAGGGTTATTTTATACACAGGTAATGGGTTGAATGCTGGCCCCAAAAGATGTGTCCCCCGAGAACACGTGAACAGGACCATATCTGGGAAAAGGGTCTTTGTATATGTAGTTAAGGATCTCAAGGTGAGGTCATCTTGGGTTAGGGTGGCCCTCAATCCAACTGAGAGAGTCCTTATGAGAGACAAAAGAGGAGAGGCACAGACACAGAGGAGAAGCCACGTGAAGACAGAGGCAGAGACGGGAGGGATGCAGCCACGAGCCTGGGGACGCCTGGAGCCCCCAGAAGCTGGAAAAGGCAGGAAGAACCCTATCCTGGAGCACTTGGAGAGACTTCCGTCCTGCAACACCCTGATCTCAGATGTCTGGTCTCCAGGACTGGGGGAGGATGAATTCCTGTTGTTTTAAACCACCCAGCTTGTGGTCATTTGTTACAGAAGCCACAGAACAGTCACACAGACCCTGCTCTGTAGGATCCTGGAAGTGCGGGTCTCATTAAAGGCCAACAAAGGCTGGATCGCAGAGCCCTGAGAGTCAGCATTGGGCCCCAGAAATCCTAAAGCAGTGGCTGGACACCAGAACGTTGAGGGGTCAGTTGGAAGCCCATCCCTAAGGGTGCCGGCTGCACATGGCCTCCCCAGGTTTTTACGCCTGTACATGCGTAAAATAACTATTTCCATCCTGATTCAGGACCTCTGATATCACCGTTCACATTGCTAATTAAGAACCCACTAGTTACACCGATGAAAACCCTATCAGGACACTTGCTCCAGTGGTAAACAATTCTGAAGTTGGTCACAGCTGGGGAATCGTCTCCCATGCAGCCAGCAGCCCCCACACAAGGAGCGTCCTCATTGCAAAGCTGGGGGACCATGAGGAGGCATCTCTGCGTAAACGTGAGCTGAGCCCCAGGCCAGCTGCTGCTGAACTTTTCCCACCCTTCCCAGGTAAAACACCTGAATGTGTGCAAGGACTTGAAAGCCTAGATGAAGGGGCTTGGAATCACACCAGTGACAACACGCAGGCCGACTTGGTGCCTGCAGGCCAGCCAGGATGGTCCTGGCCCCGGGCGCTCTTCTGGAAGCGTTCCATTTCCCTGCCTGAGGTACCCCTCCTGTCCCGGCCCCCACCGCTTTTTTCCTTCCTCACCTCTGCCAGGGTAGAAATTCCAGCAGCAGGTATGGGTGACACATCCTCTTCTTTAGCAGGTGGCAGCCCGGCAACTCCTACAGAAAGTCCAGCAGAGCCCCAGTCACACCGGGCCACCCATAGAGGCGTGGGCCCTACTCCCTCCCACCAGCCCAGCCCCGAGACTGCTGACGGGACAGAGAATATGGCGTCAGGCACAGCTGCAGGGGCTTTTGCTGCCTGGAGGGGTTTTTATATTGACCTCAACCCAGGCACACCTGGGGAGGGCTGGCAGGCCAGGTCAGGCTGCCCAGGTCAGCCAATCCTCGCCCCTCAGAGGCTCAGAGTTGCAGAAAATGGGTCTTGCTGCACCGGCCAGATCCAAGGAACAGGTGTAGGGTCCCGAGAGTCAGGATAGACAAGGGGCAGCAGCCCTGGCTTGTTTTCTAATCATTTTATCTGGTCCATGAGTGGGAGACAACTTCAAGAAGACCCTCTCCTAATGAGAGGAACCCAGGAGTCAGGGAGAAGAGGGGTGGTGGGTGGAGACAGAGGCCTGGTGCCCCGGCTGCAGTGGAAACCCCCGGAAGACCAGGTGGAGGGAGACCACACAGAGTGAAGCCTAGGGTCACAGACCTGTCAGAGCTGCTGTTTGTTAGTTCAAGCCCTGCTCTGAGGTTCTCTGTGTCAGCTCTGAGCGACAGGTGTGCTGGGGGTGCTCTGCAATGAGGGCTATGTGCACGGTTCCCGTGTGCCCAGCCCTGCCGGGGTACCTGTCCAGGGGAGCTCCATATCCAGGGAGGGGCCTGACCACGAGAGCCCCGTGGGCTGCTGGGTACCTGCCCAGGTGAGCTCCATATCCTGGGAGGGGCCTGACCATGAGAGCCCCGGGTGCTGGGAGGGGGGCGTGTGTATGAGCGTCCTCTCTGTGCAGCCGGCACAGAGTTGCTTAGCAACTTCCCTGTGGGCGGTGCTGGGATGAAATGAGAACCAGGAGATGCTGCAGGCCCCATGAAAGCCTGTCCATCCAGAGTGATGAGGTGAGTAGGCGGGTACTGGCCACTGTGCTGCGTGAGGGAGGCCCCACGGGCACCTCTTGTGTCTTCCGCCTGACACCATGGAGGTCTCCCCAGGACAGAGCAGACAGCCTGTCTGGGGCAGGTGGGAGCTCCTGGTGATGCTGCAGGGGACATGAGAGGGACAGACCAGGCAGGAGGGGGTGGGAGCCCAGGCAGAGCCATGGGGCTCGGGGCCGAGGGGGCTTTTCTGGGTCTGAGCTGGGGGGACGTGCAGGTGGTGAGTGTGGTACAGGAAAGCTGCCGTGGTGACGTGAGGCTGAACCTGCTTCAGAGTGACAAACTTTCCGGGTGATCCCAGAACAGGATAGTGAGACAGATCCTGTTAGAAGAAGGTAAGTGAATCCCCCAAGAGGAGGCTCTGTGAGCTGGTCCTGGGAGGGGGGCGAAGGGAACAGGTGTGGAAGCTGTGGGGAGTGTGCAGTCCCCCTGGGCGGGTGGCGGGTGCAGACCCCACTCCGTGGTCCCACAGCTTGCTTCCGGCTGGATTACTTGGCCTCTCGGAGCCTCAGCTTCCTGGTCTGCTCGTGGAGTGATGGTAGCGTGGACTGACTAGTAATTTGCTCAGAACAGGGTAGAAAGGGGTCTAGTGGAAATTCTACGGAACACCATCAGTATGGGAATCGCAGGTCCTGTTTCCCGCAGGTCTGTTTTCAGGATCAGGAGAGCAAATCCGAGCAGACTTGCAGCAGAGCCTGGGGATGGGCTCCGTTCGGTGGGTCCCCCGGTTTCCTGAATCTCGGAAGGAGCAGCTCCAGTGGGCAGTGGCAGTTTCATCCCACACCTGGAAACATCCAAACCTCAAGGACCAGCAGCCCCTGAGCCCTGTGTCTGGGCCCCCAGGAGGCAGACGGGATACGCTGGCCTCCTCCTAGGCCCTCTTCCTGCCCAGAACATTCGAGATCCAGGCCGTCATGAGGAAGAAGCAGGGATGGGGATGTCCCATGTGGGAAGAGAACACGGAGCAGCTTGTGTACATGGACGTCCACACCAGGAATGTGGATCGGTGTGACGTGGGCACTGGGAGGGGCAGACGGTGGGCTGAGGAAGCAGGGTGGGGCTGGGGGTCCCGAGGAGGTGGTGTGCGAGCTTTGCCTGTGCCGGGCCTCAGACTCCACGGGGCTTCCCTCCCCTGGTCACTGGGGAGGAGGAGTCGAGCAGCATTGGTGGGGTGACCACTCACGTCCCCAGGCCCTGCCAGCATCAGACCTTCAGGTTCCGGGTCGGGGAGCCTGATGAGTGCAGGTCCAGCCGTGCCCGCCAGGGAGGCCTGGAGGGGTCGGGCGGGAAGCACTGGTTTGGTCATCCCCTGTGCGGAAGCTTCCGAGCCAGTGTCCAGTGGGAGTTCTCACCTCGCACGTGGGTTTCACGTCCACAGCTCAGATCACCTTCTAGCCGCTTGGTTTGTTTTCTAGACACAAAGTCCTAATATCTCCTATGTCCCCTGCCCGTGAAAAGGCATGTCTGATCTGGCCCCAGGTGCTGCCTCTGGTCCCTCCTGACTGGACACCCAGCAGCCAGTGTCACCACGTCATGACTGTCAGGGGGTGTCAGGCGTGGAGGGACGAGAGCACACGGTCCAGGCCCACGAGGGGCCGTGCCGTCCCCGGATCCAGTGCTGTGGCTCTAGGTGTTCCCTCCCCCCACCCCACGGGCAGAGACCACTGTCCCCTTACAGACTGTTACCAAGTGAAGTCACATGGACCCTGCTCGGGCCCAAGCCTGGCGAGGCACTCTGCCTCAGCGGGGAAGGTCTCCTTTTTCCATGTGGGTTCAAGTAGGCAAATAACAAAACCAAAGCTGAGACCACCACAGCACAGGCTCTGTTCAGTGGCCAAAGAATGGAGAAGCGGGAACTAAGTTCACAGACCAACTTCTCGGCCTCCTGGAGAGAGTGGTTTAATTTGAAAGAGTAAAGACAAAGGGAGGAGGAGTGCGGCTAATGATGGGGATGAAGAGGCGTTCTGGGGAAGGGGCGGGGCTTTTTCCAAGGGGGTGGGGTACCACCTCCTTTCACCTGTCTTTGGTTCTTCATGGCCAGTCATGGCCACTGGTAGGTGTGTCACTTAATATGCTGATATAGTAAATTCAACATGTGATGAGACTCAGGGTCTGTTGGAGGTCACATTCGTTGCCATCTTGGTCCCAGCTCGTTCCATCTGTTTGTTTGTTTGTAGTTTCCTTTCTTATCTCTGGACCCCTTAAATTAAATACTTAGGTGAACTCCTGCTGAAGTTGGGGGTGGAGGACAGACCTGTGAAAGGTGGGCCCACGGGTTCTGAGCAGGGCCTGGAGCAGCTCTGACAACAAGAGGAGGAGGCTGAGACGGCCGGTCAGTCTGACGCCCGCAGTGGGGCCTGTGGTCATCATGCGAAGGTGGTCAGCGGGGGCACGTGTCAGGGAAGGTTCTTGGTGTTTACACAGAAGATGTGAACGTGGGCCCAGATGCAGAACTGCCTGCAGACGTTGCTACAGAACGCCCTGATTCTTTCCTGAGAAAACTGGTGTGGGGGCATTCAGGCAACAGGGCAAACAGCTTGCTCTGGACGTTCTTGTGGGGAAGTGGGGACATAGCAACAGGGGCTCAGCCTGCATAACCCCAGAAGCCCTCCCAGGACAGCCCCAGAACTGCTTCTGGAATGGCAAGGAGAAGTGGGTCTTCCACCTACTAGACGTGGAGGAAAGGGCTGGGGTCTGCAGGGCCGCCCTCACCTTCAGGGACTGGCTGGGAGGCTCACAGGACCCAGCAGCACATTCTTGTGGCTTGTGTGCTCACAGCTGAGATGGGTCACAGCACGCAGTAGGGATGCACGGGAGGGAGGGCCTCTGCTCCGGTCACCTCATGACCCTTCATGCCCACTCCTTCCCTCGAGGGTCTCTAGGGTGTCTCTTCCCCCAGCGACGAAGGCCAGAACCATGACAGTTACCCGCACCCCCATCCCCCCAGGGAAGCTCACTAAAGGCTTGGAACCCGGCTCGGGGCTGGTCACGTGGTGTTGTCTGCCCTCACCCTCCAAAATGCCAGTGCCCAGAAGGGGAGCCAGGGCTCAGCATGAACCACATGGTTTGTGCAAACAGCACGGGCGCAGGGGGCTGCCCCTAACGGGAGGCGGGAGGGTTTAGATCAAGGCAGGGAGCTGCTCACCAGCTGCATTAGCTTCCCGGGGCAGCTGTGATAAACGACCACAAACGGAGGCTCAGAGCAACAGAAACCTGTCCTCTCTCAGTCCTGGAGGCCAGACGTCTGAGGTCAAGGTGTCCCAGGGCCGCGCTCCCTCCGGAGGCTCCAGGGGAAGGTCCTGCCTGCCTCTTCCAGCTTCTGGGGGCTCCAGACATCCCTGGGCTTGTGGCCGCATCCATCCCATCTCTATCTCCGTCTTCACATGGTGTCTCCTGTGTGTCTGTGTCTCTCCGCTTGTCCCTTAGAAGGACACTGTCCCTGATTTAGGGCCACCCTGATCCAGGATGACCTCATCTTCAGATCTGTAACTAATTATACCTGCAAAGACCTTACTTCCAAATGAGGTTCCATTCTCAGATTCTGGGGGGCATGACGTGGACATAAGTTCTGGGGGACCCCCATTCAACCCACTATAGCACCCAGTTCCCAGATGCCAGCCGACCTTCCTCAGGACAGCATCAGGCTGGTGATGTTCTGTCTTTCTGCACGGAGTTGCCTCTTGTTTCTTGTGGTAACAGTGAGGTTGGATGGGGGGCGCTGTGGCTGACCTACCGGTCATTCCAGGGACCACGCTGACGTGTCCTTCCCGGGAGAGTGCGAGCACGGCCAGGGCTCCCTGTGAACACTCCACACTGACCGCTCGGTGGTCAGACACCTGCATGGGCTGGACCGGTCCCCGGACCTCTGCACCTTCTACCACATCCACAGCCTGGTGGACTCTGCGGGCCTGTGACCAGGAGGTGGGGACCGGCAGGATGGGTGGGAGCCCTCCTGCCTGCCACGTGACCTCCAGCCCACCACAGACCCTCCAGTCCTGCCATGGACACCCCCATTGCATTAACCCCCAAGAGGGCTTCTGGGAGGGGTGAGAATTCGACCATGAAGAAGACAGGGCAGGCCCTAACTGCAGCAGGTGAAGGCAAGAACTGGGGTTGCTTGGCTATTTGTCCCCCAAAGACCCAGGATGTGGGCTCTGACTTGAGGGGTCCACCTCTACCTGGGCTCACCTGGGGGATCGCTGCAGGGAGAGCATGTCCTTGGGTGATTTTCCAACTCTCCCCACATCAGCCTCACCCCCTGGGCCCCCCTGACCCCATGAATAGTCTTTAAATAGTGTCTCTCACCCAACAGGCCTGCGTGGGAGATTTTAATATTGTGTGGGAGTCCAGCGACCAGCGCCCATGTGTCCTGGGTGTCTTGGGAGGGAAAGGAGTCTCGCTCTCACATCCCTGCCCCAGTGCACCTGGGGTCGGGGGCAGCAGACCCAGGCTTTGTTCCGGCAGAAGCTCCCTTTCTGTGAACAAGCCTTCCCCCACTCCCGTTATCCTCCCTGGAGGCTCAGGAGGTCACAGCATCGGGGCACCTCCAGCACCAGGACTCCACCCTAGGGAATTTCTCAAGAGCAGGGACCAGGCCTGGGGGCTGAGGGGAGGAGGGAGCCGGCCTCTTCAGGATCCCCGGGGCTAGGATGCCTCCTACCCAGGAGGGCCTTGGACTCAGCTTAACTTCCACCCGGGGTCTCCTACCCTCCCCTGGTAGGGGGGTCCTTCAGATTCCAGGGCCCCAAGATCCTCCCCACAGACTTCTGACCCCACCTGCAGAGTTGGGGACCCAGAGACCCCCTCCCCGGCTTCTTTTATCTTGGAGGCTCCCAGAATTCCCAGTATAACATCCTCAGGGTTTATTATGCTGAAGGATGCAAGTTAAAATCAGCAAGGATGGGGGGATGAGCAGGGTCCAGCTTCCTTGGCTGTGGCAGCCCAGGGAAGCCCACCTGAGTCCTGAAGTGCAGGGTTTATTGAGGTCTGTCACGTCAATGTGGGGACCACTATGTGCCTGACATTGGCCTCCAGCCCCCAGGGGCGACTCAGGAAGCCCCACCGTGTATCACGCCGTCAGCACAGACCAGCCTGGAGTGAGGCCCACGGAGCATGGACACTCCCAAAAGACTCAAGGTGACCTCCTAGAGCCAGGAGCAGAGGCCTGGCCCCTCTGTGGGCAGGTGAACCCACACCACACAGGCCCTGGTACAGTGTCCTTTCCGTGTGGTCAGCATGGGTGCATGTGGGTCAGCAAGTGTCTGTGTGTCTCAGCCTGTAACCACAGACCACACTGTCCTGCTCTGCTCCCAAGAGCGAGGCCAATGGAGGGACAATGTGGGTGGGAACAAAGCCGGGTCATGGTCAGGCTGGGTGAGAAAGGGTCCGAGGAGCGAGAACCCTGCTCCCCTTGCCTGGTGAGCCGAGAGCTGACGTCCGCCCTGTGGTCAGTCCACCTCCCCACATCCCGAGGTAGAGCTGCCTTTCCTGCACCCTGGGGCAGGGTCATGCCTGTGTATACAGCAGGACGCACAGCAGTGCACACAGCAGGCCTGATGCCTGCCCTTGGCATGTAGTCGGGGGCTTGGTGAGGGTGGAACATCCTGACAGGATGTGGGCCGACCCCAGTGAGGATGTAGGGGTGAAGTGTTTGGGAGCCTGTGGAGGGAACCCTCACCTGTCTGCACAGGTGGATTGAGGACACAGACCAAGGGTGGGCAGGTGGGGAGCCCAGTCCTGGGTCATCCCTGAGGCTGGAGGAGGGGTGTGGAGTGGGGGGTGATGGCGGTGGGGAGGAGGGACTGATCACAGGACAGTGAGGAGACAGAGGATCCGAGGCAGCGGGGAATGTGTAGAATGTGCCTGATGGGAGGACGAAGAGACCAGCAGGTGGCGCTGTAGGCACGGGTAGCAGGCCTGCTCCCTGCAGGGCGGCGCCAGAGCACCACACTGCTGGAAACCATGGGATGTCCAGACAGAACCCCAGAGGATGGGGGGCCATATGGGCAGGAAGAGTTTGGAAAAGTCACCTTATCTCCACATGTCCTGGGGGAGGGTTCCCTGCTCCAGCCTCTTTCCTTAGAGTTTCCCCACCTGGGGAAGTCAGCACACTCAGTAGCTGGTCGTGCAAGGCTTGGAATTCGTCGGGAGGATGAAAGGGAAAAGGGGGGAAGGAATGAGAAATAAGCTCTACGTATTTGGACAGCACATGACACTCTAATTTCCAATCAGGAAGAGGAATTTCCCAAAGGCTCAGGCTGCCCCTGTAACCAGAATGAGGCTTGAAGCAATCCTGCCACTTTGTGGCCGGTTCCAGAAAGAAGTTGAAGACACTTGCTCAGGGGCACTGCAATCCACAACACCTGCAAACTTGTAAGTGACAACTATCGTAGAAAAATGTCTTGGGGTAAGTAACTGAAAAGAACTTGAAAACAAGGCAGAATTGCAGGAACCAGATTGCAAGAGGTAGATTGGACTTGCCGTTAAAGCACATGAAAGCTGCTCAATATTGCCTGTGATTCAGTTGGCCAAAAAGGGTGTACAGGTTGAAACCCATACGATCTTTGTGGCCAAGCAAATATGCAGGAAACACAAATCAACACGACAAAGATGTAGCACTTTGCCCCAGTCAGAAAGGCCAACCTCACAAAGTGTAAAAACAACAAATGGAGGAGAGGATGTGGAGAAAATGGAACCCTGCTACGCTGATGGTGGGAATGTCAATTGCTAACAGCCACGCTGGAGAAGGGTATGATGTTTCCTAAAAATTCTAAAAAATAGAGCTACAGGGACTTCCTGGTGGTGCAGACATTAAGAATCCAACTGCCAAGGCAGAGGACACGGGGTCGAGCCCTAGTCCAGAAAGATAACACATGCCATGGAGCAACTAAGCCAATGGACGACAACTACTAGGCCTGTGCTCTAGAGCCCGTAAGCCACAACTACTGAAGCCTGGTGCCTAAAGCCAGTGCTCTGCAAGAAGAGAAGCCACGGCAATGAGAAGCCCACGCACTTCAACGAAGAGTAGCCCCAACTTCCTGCAACTAGAGAAACCCCATATGAAATAACGAAGACCCAACACAGGCAAAATTACTTACTTAATTAAAAAACAATACAGTTACAGAGCATACGGCACTACCACTCCTGGGGATATATTTCGGGATAACCATAAATCGATAGGACACAGGAACTTCAACTATTACTGCAGCACTTTTGCAGGATCCTCGACTTGGAAACAATATAAATGTCCTTGGAAGGAAAAAATGGATAAAGACAATATGGTACTTATCTACAATGGAATAGTACTCAGCCATGAAACAAATGAAATAAGGCCAGTTGCAGCAACTCGAGTGGACTTAGATAAGATCATTCTAAGTGACAAAAGTCAGACACAAAAACACACTTGGCACAAGATACTATTTATAGGTGGAATATAAAAATGGTTACACATGAACTAAATTACAAAAAAGAAACAGGGTCACACATTTACAAAACAAAATTATGGCTGATAAAGTGGAAAGGTGGGGTGGGGTGAGATATAAACCAGAGGGTTGAAAGTAACAGAGATACCATTCCAAAGACCAAATAGGTAATCAACAAAATCTACTCTATAGCTCCAGAGGTGGACTCAGCACATTCTAGTCACCAGAAAAGAATATATACGACGGGTAAGAATGTTAAAAGAATTTACGGATGTCTCTCTGTAAGTTAAACAAGAGGATGTGCAGGAGCAAGAAAGACAGCATTGAAAATCACCTTTACCAAATGATAAAAATAAATTTTAAAAAAGACCAAAAAAAGACACAGAAAGAAAATGTTACAAAATTCGTTCAGGGGATGTGATGCAACCTGGATTGACCATATCTAGACACACAGCTGGATGAGACATAAGGCTGGACACTCCTGGGGCTGGGAGGATTCGTGAGGTTGGGTGAGCAAACGCAGACCCTTTAAAGTAATACTGCATGGTACCCATCCCATGGGTCCCAAATCTCCAGGTTCAAGGGCATCTTCCTACATCGAAAACATGCATGAGAAACCCAGAAGATGGTACACCGTGTGATCGGGAAAGATTTCTAAAACGCACCTCATTTCTCATCTCCTTGTGCTCGGGTTCGCCATTACAGCCGCTTTACTAGCCATCTCCCTCCTTGGAGAATCAGCACCTTTAACTAAACTCCTGTTCCGTACAGGTTGCAATTTGTCCTGAGGATGAACGGGAAGAGGGGGAACCAATGAGAGACTAGCTCTAGGTGTTGGGACAGGCACAGGTCACTCTATTTTCCCATCAGGAAGAAGAATTAACCACAGGCTTAGCCTGCCCTCTGGAACCAGAATAGGGCCTGAAGCAATCCTGCGCTTTTGCGTCCAGCTCCCAAAAAAGCGACTTGAAAAATGGAGCTCAGGGGCACTGCAATTCACAAACCTGCAGAGTTATAAATGATAACTCTCGTCCACAAATATATTGAGGGAAGGCAACGAAGAGGATTTGAAAGCAAGGCAGAATTGCAGGAAACAGATTTCAGGAGGTAGATTCGAATCGCCTTGAAAGCACATGAAAAGCGGCAAAACGTGGACAATGATGCCCTTGGCCAAAAAGGCCGTATGCGTTTTTTCCTGAATATATTCAGGAAAAAATGCATACGCCCTTTTTGGCCAACCAAGCCACCTGGAAAGGCAAATCAGCGCTCCAAAGAAGTCTCGCTTCCCAGCGGGCAAAAGGGCCATGTGGAAAAAAGTGTCCAAACCAGAAATGCAGGACCGGCCATGGAGAAATGGGAGCCTTGCTACGCTGATGGGCGGGATGTAAATTGCCAACAGCCACTCTGGAGAAGTGTACGGTGTGTCCTGAAACATCTAAAAAACACAGCTTGGAGAGCATAGGGCACTTCCACTCATGGGCGTATAAATTGGGAAAACTAAAAATCAGCAAGACACAGGCACCCCAAAGTTGAGGGCTGCTCTGTTGACAAGAACCCCCACTTCATTACACCTTAAATATCCTAGGAAAGAGAAAAGTGGATAAAGAACTTGTGGTCCTCATGTACAATGGAATATCACTCAGCCATGAAATCAACGTCATAAGGCTAGTAGCAGCACGATGAGTGGATTTAGGTACGACGATTCTAAGTGAAATAAGTCACACCGAAAAAGACACTAATCATAAGATATCACTTATAGAGGGAATGTAAAAACCGCTACACTTGAACTGAATTACAAAACAGAACAGAGTCACACGTTCAGAAAACACACTATGGCTGCTGGACGGGAAAGGTGAGGTGGGGTGATGCATAAAACAAGGGTTTCAAATTAGCTCAGATACCGTTCCATAAACCCAATATGTAGTAGACAAGACCTACTCTTTGCTCAGTGAACTGGACTCAACACCCCCTATTCACCGCACAAGAATATATCTGACTAGTAAGAATCTTCAACCCTATGTATTGATATCTCTCTGTAAGTGAGTCAAGGGGATGTAAAGCGGCATAAACACAGCCGTGAAAAGCAGCTAAACCCCATTATAAAAATAAATTACTTTTCAAAACGCGTGAAACAAAGAAAGTGAAAGAGAGAGAAATTCTTACAAAATTCGTTCAGGGGCTGTGATGCAACCTGGATTGACCATATCTAGACCCACAGATGATTGAGACATAAGGGTGGATACTCTTGGGGCTCAGAGGTTTGGTGAGGTTGCATGAGCCAAAGCAGACCCTTTAAAGTAATACTGCATGGTACCCATCCCATGGGTCCCAAATCTCCAGGTTCAAGGGCATCTTCCTACGTCGAAAACATGCATGAGAAACCCAGAAGATGGTACACCGTGTGATCGGGAAAGGTTTCTAAAACGCACCTCATTTCTCATCTCCTTGTGCTCGGGTTCGCCATTCCAGCCGCTTTACTAGCCATCTCCCTCCTTGGAGAATCAGCACCTTTAACCTCCTGTTCCGTACAGGTTGCAATTTGTCCTGAGGATGAACGGGAAGAGGGGGAACCAATGAGAGACTAGCTCTAGGGGTTGGGACAGGCACAGGTCACTCTATTTTCCCATCAGGGAGAAGAATTAACCACAAGCTCAGCCTGCCCCCCAGAACCAGAAGAGGGCCTGAAGCAATCCTGCACTTTTCTGGCCAGCTCCCAAAAAAGCGACTGGAAAAATGGAGCTCAGGGGCACTGCAATTCACAAACCTGCAAAGTTATAAAAGATAACTCTCGTCCACAAATATATTGAGGGAAGGCAACGAAGAGGCTTCGAAAGCAAGGCAGAATTGCAGGAAACAGATTTCAGGAGGTAGATTCGAATCGCCTTGAAAGCACATGAAAAGCGGCAAAACGTGGACAATGATGCCCTTGGCCAAAAAGGCCGTATGCGTTTTTTCCTGAATATATTCAGGAAAAAACGCATACGCCCTTTTTGGCCAACCAAGCCACCTGGAAAGGCAAATCAGCGCTACAAAGAAGTCTCGCTTCCCAGCGGGCAAAAGGGCCATGCGGAAAAAAAGTGTCCAAACCAGAAATGCAGGACCGGCCATGGAGAAATGGGAGCCTTGCTACGCTGATGGGCGGGATGTAAATTGCCAACAGCCACTCTGGAGAAGTGTACGGTGTGTCCTGAAACATCTAAAAAACACAGCTTGGAGAGCATAGGGCACTTCCACTCATGGGAATATAAATTGGGAAAACTAAAAATCAGCAAGACACAGGCACCCCAAAGTTTAGGGCTGCTCTGTTGACAAGAACCCCCACTTCATTACACCTTAAATATCCTAGGAAAGAGAAAAGTGGATAAAGAAGTTGTGGTCCTCATGTACAATGGAATATCACTCAGCCATGAAATCAAAGTCATAAGGCTAGTAGCAGCACGATGAGTGGATTTAGGTACGACGATTCTAAGTGAAATAAGTCACACAGAAAAAGACACTTCTCATAAGATATCACTTATAGAGGGAATGTAAAAACCGCTACACTTGAACTGAATTACAAAACAGAACAGAGTCACACGTTCAGAAAACACACTATGGCTGCTGAACGGGAAAGGTGAGGTGGGGTGATGCATAAAACAAGGGTTTCAAATTAGCTCAGATACCGTTCCATAAACCCAATATGTAGTAGACAAGACCTACTCCTTGCTCAGTGAACTGGACTCAACACCCCGTATTCACCGCACAAGAATATATCTGACTAGTAAGAATCTTCAACCCTATGTATTGATATCTCTCTGTAAGTGAGTCAAGGGGGTGTAAAGCGGCATAAACACAGCCGTGAAAAGCAGCTAAACCCCATTATAAAAATAAATTACTTTTCAAAACCCGTGAAACAAAGACAGTGAAAGAGAGAGAAATTCTTACAAAATTCGTTCAGGGGCTGTGATGCAACCTGGATTGACCATATCTAGACCCACAGATGATTGAGACATAAGGGTGGATACTCTTGGGGCTCAGAGGTTTGGTGAGGTTGCATGAGCCAACGCAGACCCTTTAAAGTAATACTGCATGGTACCCATCCCATGGGTCCCAAATCTCCAGGTTCAAGGGCATCTTCCTACGTCGAAAACATGCATGAGAAACCCAGAAGATGGTACACCGTGTGATCGGGAAAGGTTTCTAAAACGCACCTCATTTCTCATCTCCTTGTGCTCGGGTTCGCCATTCCAGCCGCTTTACTAGCCATCTCCCTCCTTGGAGAATCAGCACCTTTAACCTCCTGTTCCGTACAGGTTGCAATTTGTCCTGAGGATGAACGGGAAGAGGGGGAACCAATGAGAGACTAGCTCTAGGGGTTGGGACAGGCACAGGTCACTCTATTTTCCCATCAGGGAGAAGAATTAACCACAAGCTCAGCCTGCCCCCCAGAACCAGAAGAGGGCCTGAAGCAATCCTGCACTTTTCTGGCCAGCTCCCAAAAAAGCGACTGGAAAAATGGAGCTCAGGGGCACTGCAATTCACAAACCTGCAAAGTTATAAATGATAACTCTCGTCCACAAATATATTGAGGGAAGGCAACGAAGAGGCTTTGAAAGCAAGGCAGAATTGCAGGAAACAGATTTCAGGAGGTAGATTCGAATCGCCTTGAAAGCACATGAAAAGCGGCAAAACGTGGACAATGATGCCCTTGGCCAAAAAGGCCGTATGCGTTTTTTCCTGAATATATTCAGGAAAAAACGCATACGCCCTTTTTGGCCAACCAAGCCACCTGGAAAGGCAAATCAGCGCTACAAAGAAGTCTCGCTTCCCAGCGGGCAAAAGGGCCATGCGGAAAAAAAGTGTCCAAACCAGAAATGCAGGACCGGCCATGGAGAAATGGGAGCCTTGCTACGCTGATGGGCGGGATGTAAATTGCCAACAGCCACTCTGGAGAAGTGTACGGTGTGTCCTGAAACATCTAAAAAACACAGCTTGGAGAGCATAGGGCACTTCCACTCATGGGAATATAAATTGGGAAAACTAAAAATCAGCAAGACACAGGCACCCCAAAGTTTAGGGCTGCTCTGTTGACAAGAACCCCCACTTCATTACACCTTAAATATCCTAGGAAAGAGAAAAGTGGATAAAGAAGTTGTGGTCCTCATGTACAATGGAATATCACTCAGCCATGAAATCAAAGTCATAAGGCTAGTAGCAGCACGATGAGTGGATTTAGGTACGATGATTCTAAGTGAAATAAGTCACACAGAAAAAGACACTTCTCATAAGATATCACTTATAGAGGGAATGTAAAAACCGCTACACTTGAACTGAATTACAAAACAGAACAGAGTCACACGTTCAGAAAACACACTATGGCTGCTGAACGGGAAAGGTGAGGTGGGGTGATGCATAAAACAAGGGTTTCAAATTAGCTCAGATACCGTTCCATAAACCCAATATGTAGTAGACAAGACCTACTCCTTGCTCAGTGAACTGGACTCAACACCCCCTATTCACCGCACAAGAATATATCTGACTAGTAAGAATCTTCAACCCTATGTATTGATATCTCTCTGTAAGTGAGTCAAGGGGGTGTAAAGCGGCATAAACACAGCCGTGAAAAGCAGCTAAACCCCATTATAAAAATAAATTACTTTTCAAAACCCGTGAAACAAAGACAGTGAAAGAGAGAGAAATTCTTACAAAATTCGTTCAGGGGCTGTGATGCAACCTGGATTGACCATATCTAGACCCACAGATGATTGAGACATAAGGGTGGATACTCTTGGGGCTCAGAGGTTTGGTGAGGTTGCATGAGCCAACGCAGACCCTTTAAAGTAATACTGCATGGTACCCATCCCATGGGTCCCAAATCTCCAGGTTCAAGGGCATCTTCCTACGTCGAAAACATGCATGAGAAACCCAGAAGATGGTACACCGTGTGATCGGGAAAGGTTTCTAAAACGCACCTCATTTCTCATCTCCTTGTGCTCGGGTTCGCCATTCCAGCCGCTTTACTAGCCATCTCCCTCCTTGGAGAATCAGCACCTTTAACCTACTGTTCCGTACAGGTTGCAATTTGTCCTGAGGATGAACGGGGAGAGGGGGAACCAATGAGAGACTAGCTCTAGGGGTTGGGACAGGCACAGGTCACTCTATTTTCCCATCAGGGAGAAGAATTAACCACAAGCTCAGCCTGCCCCCCAGAACCAGAAGAGGGCCTGAAGCAATCCTGCACTTTTCTGGCCAGCTCCCAAAAAAGCGACTGGAAAAATGGAGCTCAGGGGCACTGCAATTCACAAACCTGCAGAGTTATAAATGATAACTCTCGTCCACAAATATATTGAGGGAAGGCAACGAAGAGGCTTTGAAAGCAAGGCAGAATTGCAGGAAACAGATTTCAGGAGGTAGATTCGAATCGCCTTGAAAGCACATGAAAAGCGGCAAAACGTGAACAATGATGCCCTTGGCCAAAAAGGCCGTATGCGTTTTTTCCTGAATATATTCAGGAAAAAACGCATACACCCTTTTTGGCCAACCAAGCCACCTGGAAAGGCAAATCAGCGCTCCAAAGAAGTCTCGCTTCCCAGCGGGCAAAAGGGCCATGCGGAAAAAAGTGTCCAAACCAGAAATGCAGGACCGGCCATGGAGAAATGGGAACCTTGCTACGCTGATGGGCGGGATGTAAATTGCCAACAGCCACTCTGGAGAAGTGTACGGTGTGTCCTGAAACATCTAAAAAACACAGCTTGGAGAGCATAGGGCACTTCCACTCATGGGCGTATAAATTGGGAAAACTAAAAATCAGCAAGACACAGGCACCCCAAAGTTAAGGGCTGCTCTGTTGACAAGAACCCCCACTTCATTACACCTTAAATATCCTAGGAAAGAGAAAATTGATAAAGAAGTTGTGGTCCACATGTACAATGGAATATCACTCAGCCATGAAATCAACGTCATAAGGCTAGTAGCAGCACGATGAGTGGATTTAGGTACGACGATTCTAAGTGAAATAAGTCACAGAGAAAAAGACACTTATCATAAGATATCACTTATAGAGGGAATGTAAAAACCGCTACACTTGAACTGAATTACAAAACAGAACAGAGTCACACGTTCAGAAAACACACTATGGCTGCTGAACGGGAAAGGTGAGGTGGGGTGATGCATAAAACAAGGGTTTCAAATTAGCTCAGATACCGTTCCATAAACCCAATATGTAGTAGACAAGACCTACTCCTTGCTCAGTGAACTGGACTCAACACCCCCTATTCACCGCACAAGAATATATCTGACTAGTAAGAATCTTCAACCCTATGTATTGATATCTCTCTGTAAGTGCGTCAAGGGGGTGTAAAGCGGCATAAACACAGCCGTGAAAAGCAGCTAAACCCCATTATAAAAATAAATTACTTTTCAAAACCCGTGAAACAAAGACAGTGAAAGAGAGAGAAATTCTTACAAAATTCGTTCAGGGGCTGTGATGCAACCTGGATTGACCATATCTAGACCCACAGATGATTGAGACATAAGGGTGGATACTCTTGGGTCTCAGAGGTTTGGTGAGGTTGCATGAGCCAACGCAGACCCTTTAAAGTAATACTGCATGGTACCCATCCCATGGGTCCCAAATCTCCAGGTTCAAGGGCATCTTCCTACATCGAAAACATGCTTGAGAAACCCAGAAGATGGTACACCGTGTGATCGGGAAAAGTTTCTAAAACACACCTCATTTCTCATCTCCTTGTGCTCGGGTTCACCATTCCAGCCGCTTTACTAACCATCTCCCTCCTTGGAGAATCAGCACCTTTAACCTCCTGTTCCATACAGGTTGCAATTTCTCCTGAGGATGAACGGGAAGAGGGGGAACCAATGAGAGACTAGCTCTAGCGGTTGGGACAGGCACAGGTCACTCTATTTTCCCATCAGGAAGAAGAAGTAACCACAACCTCAGCCTGCCCCCCAGAACCAGAAGAGGGCCTGAAGCAATCCTGCACTTTTGCGGCCAGCTCCCAAAAAAGCGACTGGAAAAATGGAGCTCAGGGGCACTGCAATTCACAAACCTGCAGAGTTATAAATGATAACTCTCGTCCACAAATATATTGAGGGAAGGCAACGAAGAGGCTTTGAAAGCAAGGCAGAATTGCAGGAAACAGATTTCAGGAGGTAGATTCGAATCGCCTTGAAAGCACATGAAAAGCGGCAAAACGTGGACAATGATGCCCTTGGCCAAAAAGGGCGTATGCGTTTTTTCCTGAATATATTCAGGAAAAAACGCATACGCCCTTTTTGGCCAACCAAGCAACCTGGAAAGGCAAATCAGCGCTCCAAAGAAGTCTCGCTTCCCAGCGGGCAAAAGGGCCATGCGGAAAAAAGTGTCCAAACCAGAAATGCAGGACCGGCCATGGAGAAATGGGAGCCTTGCTACGCTGATGGGCGGGATGTAAATTGCCAACAGCCACTCTGGAGAAGTGTACGGTGTGGCCTGAAACATCTAAAAAACACAGCTTGGAGAGCATAGGGCACTTCCACTCATGGGCGTATAAATTGGGAAAACTAAAAATCAGCAAGACACAGGCACCCTAAAGTTGAGGGCTGCTCTGTTGACAAGAACCCCCACTTCATTACACCTTAAATATCCTAGGAAAGAGAAAAGTGGATAAAGAAGTTGCGGTCCACATGTACAATGGAATATCACTCAGCCATGAAATCAACGTCATAAGGCTAGTAACAGCACGATGAGTGGATTTAGGTACGACGATTCTAAGTGAAATAAGTCACAGAGAAAAAGACACTTATCATAAGATATCACTTATAGAGGGAATGTAAAAACCGCTACACTTGAACTGAATTACAAAACAGAACAGAGTCACACGTTCAGAAAACACACTATGGCTGCTGAACGGGAAAGGTGAGGTGGGGTGATGCATAAAACAAGGGTTTCAAATTAGCTCAGATACCGTTCCATAAACCCAATATGTAGTAGACAAGACCTACTCCTTGCTCAGTGAACTGGACTCAACACCCCCTATTCACCGCACAAGAATATATCTGACTAGTAAGAATCTTCAACCCTATGTATTGATATCTCTCTGTAAGTGCGTCAAGGGGGTGTAAAGCGGCATAAACACAGCCGTGAAAAGCAGCTAAACCCCATTATAAAAATAAATTACTTTTCAAAACCCGTGAAACAAAGACAGTGAAAGAGAGAGAAATTCTTACAAAATTCGTTCAGGGGCTGTGATGCAACCTGGATTGACCATATCTAGACCCACAGATGATTGAGACATAAGGGTGGATACTCTTGGGTCTCAGAGGTTTGGTGAGGTTGCATGAGCCAACGCAGACCCTTTAAAGTAATACTGCATGGTACCCATCCCATGGGTCCCAAATCTCCAGGTTCAAGGGCATCTTCCTACGTCGAAAACATGCATGAGAAACCCAGAAGATGGTACACCGTGTGATCGGGAAAGGTTTCTAAAACGCACCTCATTTCTCATCTCCTTGTGCTCGGGTTCGCCATTCCAGCCGCTTTACTAGCCATCTCCCTCCTTGGAGAATCAGCACCTTTAACCTCCTGTTCCGTACAGGTTGCAATTTGTCCTGAGGATGAACGGGGAGAGGGGGAACCAATGAGAGACTAGCTCTAGGGGTTGGGACAGGCACAGGTCACTCTATTTTCCCATCAGGGAGAAGAATTAACCACAAGCTCAGCCTGCCCCCCAGAACCAGAAGAGGGCCTGAAGCAATCCTGCACTTTTCTGGCCAGCTCCCAAAAAAGCGACTGGAAAAATGGAGCTCAGGGGCACTGCAATTCACAAACCTGCAGAGTTATAAATGATAACTCTCGTCCACAAATATATTGAGGGAAGGCAACGAAGAGGCTTTGAAAGCAAGGCAGAATTGCAGGAAACAGATTTCAGGAGGTAGATTCGAATCGCCTTGAAAGCACATGAAAAGCGGCAAAACGTGAACAATGATGCCCTTGGCCAAAAAGGCCGTATGCGTTTTTTCCTGAATATATTCAGGAAAAAACGCATACGCCCTTTTTGGCCAACCAAGCCACCTGGAAAGGCAAATCAGCGCTCCAAAGAAGTCTCGCTTCCCAGCGGGCAAAAGGGCCATGCGGAAAAAAGTGTCCAAACCAGAAATGCAGGACCGGCCATGGAGAAATGGGAACCTTGCTACGCTGATGGGCGGGATGTAAATTGCCAACAGCCACTCTGGATAAGTGTACGGTGTGTCCTGAAACATCTAAAAAACACAGCTTGGAGAGCATAGGGCACTTCCACTCATGGGCGTATAAATTGGGAAAACTAAAAATCAGCAAGACACAGGCACCCCAAAGTTAAGGGCTGCTCTGTTGACAAGAACCCCCACTTCATTACACCTTAAATATCCTAGGAAAGAGAAAATGGATAAAGAAGTTGTGGTCCACATGTACAATGGAATATCACTCAGCCATGAAATCAACGTCATAAGGCTAGTAGCAGCACGATGAGTGGATTTAGGTACGACGATTCTAAGTGAAATAAGTCACAGAGAAAAAGACACTTATCATAAGATATCACTTATAGAGGGAATGTAAAAACCGCTACACTTGAACTGAATTACAAAACAGAACAGAGTCACACGTTCAGAAAACACACTATGGCTGCTGAACGGGAAAGGTGAGGTGGGGTGATGCATAAAACAAGGGTTTCAAATTAGCTCAGATACCGTTCCATAAACCCAATATGTAGTAGACAAGACCTACTCCTTGCTCAGTGAACTGGACTCAACACCCCCTATTCACCGCACAAGAATATATCTGACTAGTAAGAATCTTCAACCCTATGTATTGATATCTCTCTGTAAGTGCGTCAAGGGGGTGTAAAGCGGCATAAACACAGCCGTGAAAAGCAGCTAAACCCCATTATAAAAATAAATTACTTTTCAAAACCCGTGAAACAAAGACAGTGAAAGAGAGAGAAATTCTTACAAAATTCGTTCAGGGGCTGTGATGCCACCTGGATTGACCATATCTAGACCCACAGATGATTGAGACATAAGGGTGGATACTCTTGGGTCTCAGAGGTTTGGTGAGGTTGCATGAGCCAACGCAGACCCTTTAAAGTAATACTGCATGGTACCCATCCCATGGGTCCCAAATCTCCAGGTTCAAGGGCATCTTCCTACGTCGAAAACATGCATGAGAAACCCAGAAGATGGTACACCGTGTGATCGGGAAAGGTTTCTAAAACGCACCTCATTTCTCATCTCCTTGTGCTCGGGTTCGCCATTCCAGCCGCTTTACTAGCCATCTCCCTCCTTGGAGAATCAGCACCTTTAACCTCCTGTTCCGTACAGGTTGCAATTTGTCCTGAGGATGAACGGGAAGAGGGGGAACCAATGAGAGACTAGCTCTAGGGGTTGGGACAGGCACAGGTCACTCTATTTTCCCATCAGGGAGAAGAATTAACCACAAGCTCAGCCTGCCCCCCAGAACAAGAAGAGGGCCTGAAGCAATCCTGCACTTTTCTGGCCAGCTCCCAAAAAAGCGACTGGAAAAATGGAGCTCAGGGGCACTGCAATTCACAAACCTGCAGAGTTATAAATGATAACTCTCGTCCACAAATATATTGAGGGAAGGCAACGAAGAGGCTTTGAAAGCAAGGCAGAATTGCAGGAAACAGATTTCAGGAGGTAGATTCGAATCGCCTTGAAAGCACATGAAAAGCGGCAAAACGTGGACAATGATGCCCTTGGCCAAAAAGACCGTATGCGATTTTTCCTGAATATATTCAGGAAAAAATGCATACGGCCTTTTTGGCCAACCAAGCCACCTGGAAAGGCAAATCAGCGCTCCAAAGAAGTCTCGCTTCCCAGCGGGCAAAAGGGCCATGCGGAAAAAAGTGTCCAAACCAGAAATGCAGGACCGGCCATGGAGAAATGGGAGCCTTGCTACGCTGATGGGCGGGATGTAAATTGCCAACAGCCACTCTGGAGAAGTGTACGGTGTGTCCTGAAACATCTAAAAAACACAGCTTGGAGAGCATAGGGCACTTCCACTCATGGGCGTATAAATTGGGAAAACTAAAAATTAGCAAGACACAGGCACCCCAAAGTTGAGGGCTGCTCTGTTGACAAGAACCCCCACTTCATTACACCTTAAATATCCTAGGAAAGAGAAAAGTGGATAAAGAACTTGTGGTCCTCATGTACAATGGAATATCACTCAGCTATGAAATCAACGTCATAAGGCTAGTAGCAGCACGATGAGTGGATTTAGGTACGACGATTCTAAGTGAAATAAGTCACACCGAAAAAGACACTTATCATAAGATATCACTTATAGAGGGAATGTAAAAACCGCTACACTTGAACTGAATTACAAAACAGAACAGAGTCACACGTTCAGAAAACACACTATGGCTGCTGAACGGGAAAGGTGAGGTGGGGTGATGCATAAAACAAGGGTTTCAAATTAGCTCAGATACCGTTCCATAAACCCAATATGTAGTAGACAAGACCTACTCTTTGCTCAGTGAACTGGACTCAACACCCCCTATTCACCGCACAAGAATATATCTGACTAGTAAGAATCTTCAACCCTATGTATTGATATCTCTCTGTAAGTGAGTCAAGGGGGTGTAAAGCGGCATAAACACAGCCGTGAAAAGCAGCTAAACCCCATTATAAAAATAAATTACTTTTCAAAACGCGTGAAACAAAGACAGTGAAAGAGAGAGAAATTCTTACACAATTCGTTCAGGGGCTGTGATGCAACCTGGATTGACCATATCTAGACCCACAGATGATTGAGACATAAGGGTGGATACTCTTGGGGCTCAGAGGTTTGGTGAGGTTGCATGAGCCAACGCAGACCCTTTAAAGTAATACTGCATGGTACCCATCCCATGGGTCCCAAATCTCCAGGTTCAAGGGCATCTTCCTACGTCGAAAACATGCATGAGAAACCCAGAAGATGGTACACCGTGTGATCGGGAAAGGTTTCTAAAACGCACCTCATTTCTCATCTCCTTGTGCTCGGGTTCGCCATTCCAGCCGCTTTACTAGCCATCTCCCTCCTTGGAGAATCAGCACCTTTAACCTCCTGTTCCGTACAGGTT